>NW_021319373.1:1275382-1286501 GCF_001605985.2 Dendrobium catenatum
TAGTGATTGATAATTTCTTTCCTCAGATTGATATATCAATTACTATCGTGATTTTGATTATAAAATTAACGATATTTTATCCAAATTAGCGTAGTCAAATAATTGATTAAATTTCATTTTGATCCTCCGGAGTCAAATGTGATTCTCCCTTTGATTTTGACTACGATAATCCGGATAAATTTGAAATTCTAAAATTTGAACCCATTAGGGAACGATACGATTATCTCCCGAGGTGATCTATTGCTCATAATGACGCGTTCGATTTTAAAATTTTAAAAATTAAATAATCCCAAAAATAATTAAATACTTTTCAAAACTATAAAAAATATATATTTTTTTATCAAAACAGTGGTGGACCAATTGGAGCTGAAGCTAGTAAACACGGGCTGTTTTAGGGTAATGATTGGAACGATGAAGGTTGAGAAGAATATAGGCATCGCCTAGGGTTGATGGTGACACTGCAGGAGATCCAAGTGTGGGAAGGATTTCTTTCCCTTGGAGTTAGGGAGCACATATGTAATTTTGGGCATGAAGTTGTTGCAAACCCTAGGGGAGACTAAGATGAACCGGAAGGCATTGCCTATAAAATTTATGGTGGAAGGGAGGAAGATGAGGATCGGGGGGATCCTAATCTATCTAAACCCATGGTTTCTCTTAAAACCATGCTAAGGGAAATTCATGGTGAAGCAAAGGAAAAGCTCAGTAAAGAGGATGAACAAAAGATGTCATGGGAGGTTCTAGAGTCCAAAATTGGAAACTATTCACTATATGAGGGTTGTTGTGAAACTCCTATTTGCTACAGAAAGAAAAATCAATGATCAAAATTTTAATGGTATCAATGTTCTTAAGGATAGTTTTTGTTGAAGTAACAGCAGACAATGCATTTTAGTTTTGAGGATGTTACAACTAAAAGCAAGGGGTCACACGAATAAGTTGTTTGTGCTTCTAGACATGTATGAAATAATGCACGAGCCTCATTATGAGATTGAAATGATGTTTGAGGAAAAACTTGTTATGAGATGAGGGATGCTGCTAATAATCTTTCAAGACGCTAGCCCAGACTGCTCAAGAAACTTTTGGTGATTTTAAGGAAGCAATGGAAGAAGATGCGACAAAAATTGGTGTGATGGATGGAACTGTGCACCCTCTGACTAGCTATTTGATTAACTATGTGAAGTTTCTATTTGACTATCAATCAAATTTGAAGCAGTATTTTCAGGAGTTTGAAAAAGGTGGGAGAAGATTCAACTTCCCAACATGCAACTGTTACAATGAGAATTATGCAAGCTCTTCAAAGTAATTTGGATAGAAAATATAAGCAATATAAGGATCCTATGTTGACTTATCTATTCATTATGAATAACATCCACTACATCGTTAAAACCGTTCGAAGATCAGAGTCAAAGGATTTATTGGGCAATAATTGGGTTCAGAGACACACAAGAATTGTGCAGCAAAATACAAATTAATACAAACAGGTAGCTTGGGCAAAAATTCTGCAGTCTCTTCAAAGCCAAAGTTCTTCTGGCGATGTTGTTCCTATGGGAAGTGATGGGGGCAACAGTAGTGGAGTTTCGAAGGTAACTATAAAGGAGAGGTTCAAGTCTTTCAACATGCAGTTCAAGGCGGGTGATAAAGTGTATTCGAAGATTCGAACATACAGACAGACCTTAATTCGAAGAAGAAATGCAAAATTATTTCCACAGAATTATGGGCCTTATGATGTGATGAAGAGGATTGATGCCATCATGACAAATCGTTTGCAGCTACCCCCTACTGCCACCATACATATAGTGTTCCATGTCTCAACTGAGGAAAGTTATTGGAAACCACAGTCCATCAATGATGCTGCCAATGACCTTGACAAAAGAAATGGAGGTAATCTTGGAGCTAAGGTAAGCGAAAGGAGTCCGTTCGACAGCAGGAAGAGCTACAGAAGTGTTGATTGAGTGAAAGGATTTGATTGACAATAAAACAACATGGGAACCGTACCGCATGATTCAACAACAATTTCTTTCATTCCACATTGAGGATAATGTGGTTATTTGGGAGGGGAGTATTGATGGACCGAAGGAGCTTGCGGACCCCACTAACAAGGACAATGAGCAAGGAAAGAGGGGGATCCAAAGGGGAAAAAATCCATCTCTAATTACTTATCATAAGAAACCAAAATTGATAGAGAATTAGGAAAGTTTATTTTGGAAAAGGGGGGGCTAATTTTAATTCAAATTTGGGAGGGAAGTAGGAAAGATTTATTTAAGGAAAGGAGGCAGATTTGAATAAAGATTTGGGAGGGGGGATTAGGAAAGATTTATCTAAGGAAAGGCGACTGTTTTGAATTGAGATTTAAGAGGGAATTAGGGAGGCTTATATAGGGTTAATTAGGTTATTTAATATTGATTATGAGATTATTTGTGTTTGTTGTAGTTTCTTTTGGAGTTATTCCTAGCAGCACCTAGGGTTTGTGGAGAGCCAATCTACCTCTTGATAATAGATCAACTTGTATCTTGGTTTGTTGTGCTGAAATAACAATTTTTCTCACCGATTTCTAATGTGTTTTCTCTCCGTTCTTGTTGTTTTCATTACAAAAAGGTCAGACACATATCTAAACCTATTCGTGAAGCATTGGACTTATGATATTAATAATCTTATGATCAACCATCATATTTAAAGCTATAATATATCTCCAATTTTATTAATTTTTACAACATTATTCTTCAAACTCTTATCTATAATAACACCTACAACATTTCTAGTATGACACTTACTTGAATATCATAGTTTAAATCATAAACTATCAATCTCTTTAACCTTCTCTCAAAGTCATTTAGTTTCCTGAATGCATAGAATTTTATCTTCTTATGAATCATAATATTTATTAATTCCATTAATTTGCCTGAGCATACTCATCTCATATTTTTTAGCGTATCACGAAAATTATATATTGTGCATATTTAGTGCAAGTGAAGATCCACATGCTCCTTTCCTGGCATGATGATAATAGACCACATTATGGTTCCTCATACAACAGCTATATAAATCTTTCTTGACGTGATGAGAAGCCTAGCACATTCTATGATATCTCCTAATGGAGGGGTGGCAAGGAAGCGCTAACAAACTTTGGACTAAACAAACTTAAACGTGAAAAAAAAAAAACAAGAAGACTTTCTAGACCATTGAATGTAGCAAAAATAAAATTGAAAGATTAAAATGAACAAATGAAGATTAAATGTGTAATACTTGTCACCTTGCAAGAATAAAACTTAACTCAAACAAGATTTAACAGAGAAATTATGGCGCACCAATGAGTGCAAATCGAGCTTCACTGCTTCTAAAATCTTCTGAACTCTATGAGGTAAAAGTGAATGTGAAACTGAATGAAGAAGTGCCTCGATTTATAGGTAGAGAAAAATTACCTATGGGATCTGCTTGAGTAAAATGTAAACTACATGCAAATAAGTTATTAAGAGTAAAAGTTCAAAATAAACCTCAGACTATTGATAAATGTTCAATTTAGTCCCAGATGTTCTCATTGACCCATTTTTGTCCCTCGACTATTAGAAAGTGAGTCAATTTAGTCCCTAAGCCTAAAATAAGAGTTAAAGTTAACTTGAAAGTTAAATATAAAAGGTATTTTAGATATTACAAATGAATATGATATTATATTGCTTACATTATTATATTTTATTATTAAATAAATTATAGTATATAGTTTATTAGTACATAACGAGGATGAATAAATAGGGAATATATATATATATATATATATATTCCCTATTTATTCATCCTCGTTATGTACTGATAAACTATATACTATAATTTATTTAATAATAAAATATAATAATGTAAGCAATATAATATCATATTCATTTGTAATATCTAAAATACCTTTTATATTTAACTTTCAAGTTAACTTTAACTCTTATTTTAGGCTTAGGGACTAAATTGACTCACTTTCTAATAGTCGAGGGACAAAAATGGGTCAATGAGAACATCTGGGACTAAATTGAACATTTATCAATAGTCTGAGGTTTATTTTGAACTTTTACTCTTAATAACTTATTTGCATGTAGTTTACATTTTACTCAAGCAGATCCCATAGGTAATTTTTCTCTACCTATAAATCGAGGCACTTCAGCGGAAATTATGGATCCAACGGTTAAGGTATGATTTCATTTTCGTTTCTTTTGGGTATTGTACAGAGGTTAACATGTGTGCATACAAACAAGCCTGCTAAATAATTAATAATCAAACGCTAATAAACATTTCAATGTCTGAATCTAAGACTAAAATTTTTTCAAAGCAACATTGTGGACACTAGAAACTAGATAAACTCAAGGTATGCCACGATTTGAGAATTATACCCTCGCTACGAAACTTCGCAAATTCTATTTCAAATTCAAACATGATATGTTGCCCACATGCTTTTAAGCGGCATGCCATGCAAATAATGGTAGGTTCATAAGTCCCACCTTTTTAAGCCTGATCCTTGATGCCCCAAAGATTATAGTCTACAAGGCATATGCCCCAAGTTAGACATTCATGCAATAAATTTAAAACAATTGTGATCAAAGAATAGTTTCAAAAAGTTTCACTCACAGTCTAATCAAGCAAAGTAAGCATCATTTTCCTTGGAATAAAATACTTAGCCATGAGTCTCACAAAGAAGTTTTGTTTTAAACCCTTCAAAGACTTTAATTAAGAGAATTTAATTCAAAATGCAAACTCTCATGGCTGTCTTGCCTATAAGGAAAGCTCATATGTCCCACTTCTTAAGTCAAACCTCCATGTCACAAGGATTAGAGTTAACAAAACTTAAACTACCGATGAATGTTAGTGCTACAAATTTAAGAGAAAATCTCAATTGACAAAAGATTTTTAAATTCTCCCTCCTAGTCTAATTGAGACATGATTGCATCATTGCAAACTAAAAAAATGCCTGTTGTGAATCTCACAAAGTTTTTTTTTTTCTTATTTTACAATTAAACAAGGCCTGTCAAAAAGAAAATTCATTTCAACAAGACAGCTCTCAAAGCTGGCTGGCCATAATTTCAACTCTTAGACAAATCTAATTTGTTATATATGGGAGTAGAGTCAACAAGAATTGCGATGTAATGAATCTCCAAATGAACTTCAACAATACGCAAATAATAAATTGGAACATCTACAAATAAGCGGGAAGAACCAATAAGGTTTAATGCAACAAAATCGAATCATGTAATTTATCACTATCATGAGTGTTGTTATCATACATCATAACCCGAGTTTACAATTAAAACTAAATTCTCAAGTTGCAAGTAACGGTACTTCAAGCCAATACTTCTATGATGGACGTAGTCATTATATATCATAACCAGAGGGGCCTATTTTCAAATATCATGTTCAATCACAAATGCAAACTCCTCGCATTCTTTTCCCCGGTTGTATTCATAGAAAACCTCAACATGAAGAGATCCTTTTACCAAAAATGCCCTCAAATTCCAAATCAAAATACTCCAGGTTCAAATCTTAATGAAAACTTAGAAATCCGAAAACAAAATCATAAAAACCAAAATGTTCGTGCAACAAATGATTGCTTTAAGCTTTAAACAACTAAAGATCCCTCCTCCACCAATTTGCCAAGGGTAGCAAATTAAAGATAACCTAAGCTTACAAGGAACCAATGTCATATTAAGTATACCTCTATGATTATTCTCAAAACTCACATGCCCATAAGTACATGCAAATATCCTCTAGCTAGGTGATTTGCCGCAAAATAATATCACTAAATTATAATTACGTTTGAGGCGATATAATCAGACGGTTTGCCACAAAATTACACTATTAAATTATAATTATAACAAAAGCCCAAAAATTTCCCATTGGCTCATCCCCTTGAGTTATGAATCATAAGTTGCAGTTACTATGATATGAAACTCTTGTTAGTTAAGGTCGACTTAAAATTGCCCCCATCGTAAAAAAGTCACCTTAAGGGGCCCATTGGACTACAAAACTCATAGCCGTTGATAATGATCCTTCAATCATGTTAATTGACTCGCTCTATTGACTAAGAAGAACAATGTCTACAACAACCCAAGAAGATGGAACCATAAACTCTTAATCAAATTGGTCATTATTCCCCAACCATCAACTCTAAGCTAACAATAGTAAATTTTTCCTTATCTTAAACTAAATAATTACTATTGTAAGCTCAAAATTCGACTAGTCTTACTTAAAATTTCTCTCAAGACCATGAGAGGTAATTAACTATCGAGGTTTAAGCCAATGAGAAACATTAAACTGGATAATAAAACTTCACCTTAAGTCAAGAAGGTCTCATTGGACTACAAACTGTTGATAATGATCCTTCGATCATGTTAATTAACTCGCTCTATTGACTAAGAAGAACAGGGTCTATACCAACCCAGGATGATGGAACCATGGAATCTTAATCAAATTGGTCATTATTCCCCAACCATCAACTATATATAAGCTAACAATAGTAAATTTTCCTTATCATAAGCTAAATAATTTCTATTGTAAGCTCAAAATTCGACTAGTCTTACTTAAAAGTTCTCTTTCATGACAATGAGAGGTAATTAACTATAGAAGTTTAAGCCTATGAGAAACATTAAATCAGATAATAAAATTCTAGAAAAATGAGAATGAAATCATTGTGTAGTTACTTACATATATCTAATCTAGTACGTAAAAATTTGACCTTGTTTTGTGTAGTCTCAATATTTTAAAAGTGTGGGGTGATGCATCAAATATTGATTACAAACCCTTACCTTTTATTTGTGCAAATGGATCTACAGAACACCTCAGTCACTGTCCAACTGGGACGTGGTGCTAGCATCCAACTAGCTAATGCAATAATCAACACTGGAGCCACCATTCAATTTGGTGGACTACAATTCTCCGCAACTACTGCAAGGAGTGTTATCGTCCATGTGTACATCATGAATTCTGAAGCGCCTGCTAGGAGGCCTCACTCTACTGAAACCACTGTACGCCGCATGTATTTTCCAGCGTTCGAGCTGCTACTGCCAAAAATCCTACCCTCACTGGAGGATTCCATTTTTTGAAAGGCTATTTGAAGCCAAAAGCCCCGACTCTAAACAGTGTCGCCTGGTGGAAAAATTTATGTGGTGACTGCTAACACATTACATTACCCAACGAGCTTGTTGTGTTTGGGAGGCATAATGCTGAAGCTTTCTCATCTAGAGGAAAGCTGACAAGAAGACAAAGGAGAAAGAAGAATGCTGAGTTGCGAGCTCAGCAGCTATTGCTTGTTCACCCCTCCAACATGTCGGCCCAAGAACCAGAAATAATCGTTCCTACCCGGAACGAATTTGCTGGCCAGAGATGGGTAAAGAAAAACAACTCCACTTGCGAGTTGAAAAGGTCATTTTGTGACGAACAACCCCAAGCCCCAACTGTTCAGAAGAAGGAGCCCGAGACCCTGTCTGCCCGAGCATACCGGATCTTGAAGACGATGAAGGATAAGGGGCTGGAGAAGAAGAAATACCAACGGCCTTTAGTGATTGAGGCCAGGGAACCCTACCAAAGGAAAGGCTACCATTTATTATGGTAGCACGGAGGAAAGAAATAAGACAAGCTCCACCCAGTAAGCATCGGGGTGTGAAATCTGAATCGCGTGTTCAAAGATCTACCACTGAAAATTCCGGATGGAAGGGTAAGCAAGTCTGAAGGCTGAGGCCTCAAAGAGAAAATATCTAGAGAAAAATCAGATGCAGGCGTGACATCCAGTACAACTTCCTGGAGATCCGCTCCTGCCGTAAAAAATCATCAGAAGTATGTCACGGAGAAGGCCCATAATGGCAACCAGCTTGACGGTCGACACCCTGGAGAATCCTCCAGGGGATCCTGTCGCTCCTGCAACCTGTAGATCCAGTGGCAGCATCGCTCGAACATCCAAGTACAAGAAGAGGAAGAAGAGGAAGAAGAGGAAGAAGATGAAGAAGATATCATAGACGTCAAAGTGGTCTACATGGTAAGACACAATGATAAGGGTGGAAATGAGAATGATCAACCGCTCAGACGTATACAACAATGCCACTGTGGGGTTGCATCTGTCGCCAAAAAAAGTACCCACTACTCAGAAGAAGAGGAATAAGAGATTGAAGAAAATCCCTTTGTTGATGACACTGTCACACTAGTAGATATGCAGAGACAGATAAGACGGCAAATGAGGGCAAAAAATAGGAAAATCTCTCAATTAAATGAAAAAAATGACTGAGATGATGACCCAAATTGCGATAATGATGCAAAGAACTATTGTCGCAGGCCCTGTACCCACTCCTCCTGTTGATCCTCCAAACCTCCAAATGCCTCAAGTCTCAGGAGTGCAAGACACCCTTGAAGGTGGCAGTGGGGTTAAAAAAGCCATTTGTCAGCCTACTCTACAAAATAAAGCAAGTACCTCTGAGCATGTAACGGCTGCACAGCTAGATGAAATAATTATCGTGAAGATCAAGGCTATTATAGCCACTGTTCAGGTGGAGAAGCTGATAGGCAAGGGTCACCCATATCTGGCAGAATATGATCAGGTGCAGTATCTGAAGGGGTACTCGGTTCCAAAATTTCACGCCTTTAGTGGCAATAGTAATCCCAGACAACAGCTGACGCAATTTAAAGCTACTTGATCTGCCCGACTTATCCCCTAATGTAGCAATTCACAGATTAGCAATTAGATCATATGCAACTTCGTCAAACAAGCTCTAATGAGATTAGATATTGAAAAATATGTGATTACAAAAACAATGAAGTTATAGATGCAGTTATCATCTGAAAAGAAAAATATGCCGATTGAAAAGCCAACAACATCCTTATTAAGAAGAAGAACAATTATATATGTATATATATATATACTTTAGGGACCTTAATAAGATGTGTCCAAAAGAGGACTTTCCGATCTCAATGTCAGAACTCTTAGCTGATAATACGTCCAATTATGACATGTTCTCCTTTATGGACGGATCGTCGAGATATAACCAGATTACGATGGCACCTGAAGATGAAAAGCATACATCATTCAGAATGTCCATCGGCATATTCTGCTACACATTCATACCCTTTGGCTTGAAAAATATTGGAGCTACATACCAAAGGGCCATGCCATGCATATTCGATGAGCTCATCCATCAAAAGGTCAAATGCTATTTAAATGATTTTGTTGCAAAGAGCATGGACTGCAACGATCGCCTAAGCAACTTGAGGATTGTATTTGAGAGGAGAAAAAATATTGATTTGAAAATGAATCCCCTTAAGTGTGCCTTAGGTGTTTCATCTGGGAAATGAATTTTGTTAAATGATGTCTTTTAATATTTAAAATGCCCATAAAAATTGTCATGAGAGAGTCAAGCATGAATTTTCGTAGCCCACATCATACATGAATCACATGGTAAGTTAAGTATCAAGTTCTTTATATGAAAGCTTAAAAATACATAGAGGATTTTGTATGTGTTAGGTAGCTTTGCATTAGTTGGGGGCTATATAATTGCTCATGGAAGCCTGATTCACATGGAATTCTAAGACAATTTTGAGTTTTTTTGTGAACGGGTTGAGAATAAATGGAGAAGAGAGTGATGAGCGGAGAGAAGTAAACAGTAAGTTTAGTTTCAGAAATTCAAAATATCATCTAGATGAACTGATGGTACCTTTCTCAGGAACTCTTGAAGTGGATAATTTTCTAGCATTTAGTTAATCTTCTTTATTACCTCTCCAATATTTCCTCTTATTTGTTTTGCTGAGACTTGGAGCTTCTGTTTTTTTTTTAAGTAAAGGCATACTCAAGTCTTTGTAATGGTTGAAGATTATCATTTTATTATACAAAATGATAGTAGCTTCTTTGTTTGGTGGATCCAATTCTCTCTCCTAGTCTTACTAAAGACAGTAAACATAAATTTTAAGGTGTTCACTTTTTGTGGTGCTTGATCTAGTTGCTTTATTTTTCATCATACTTAGTGAGTTGGCACTTTATAGCATAAAGTTAGTTGTGCTCATGTGCTTAACAGCTTGTGGCTGATGCTCTTGCTTATAGAGCAGCTATTGCTCATTGAAACTGATGGCACTTCACTGATCACATTTACACCTTCAACTTCAAAGCAACTTCCAGGATTACTCAATCCGCCGAATTAAGTTATTCAGCATAGATTTGAAGCAAACTTTCAGCCTTTAAACTATATCTGTCCTTTTAAGAGATAAAGCACAGCCAAAGATCCTGTAAACAGCATTCTGTGCTATAAGGTTAAAAGGTTATCAAAGATTTTTTGGTGTTCTAGTCACTTACTGACAACTCAAGACCAAATACTGATTTGATGAAAAATAATTCTTTGAATCTCATTAAAGTGTGCACATGTATAGTAGGCATGAAAAGTCGGTTATAAAAGCTTTGTTATGTTAAGCTTAAAGTGCTTGTACATTTGTACAACTGTGTCACATGACTATACTAGACTGCATTCCTAAAAGATTGTCATCCACAAACTACAATCACATAGAGACTAACTGGGTTCTGGTTTCTGTTGCTCAATATGAAATACCAAAACACAGAAAAATGTATGTGTGAATTCTGTAGCAGCAGTTGAGTCGAGAACATTTTTTAACTTGGAAATTAAATATATACAACAAGACCGAACTGAAAAGCATGCATTCTAAAGAACAGAGGGAATACTAGTCATTTGAAAGAAAACTACCTCACAGCTTTGCTTGTTAGACAACTTCGGCTACAACTTTCTTGTTATATTTCAAAATTTTCAATAGCGAAAAATAATTTTTTGCCATAAAAGTTCTAAAACTACAAGTCTACAAGACAGTTGCAGCTACCTCAAACGGAAATGACAATTGAAAAAGAGATCATACAACAAAAGATCAAAATATTTATCATCTTTATCATTCTAAAAGTTTCATACTAAGATTTTACTAAGAAAAGCAAGGATGAAGAAGAAACAGTTAACCATTTCGCAGAGCAATTGCCAACAAATGACAGAGCATAAGAAAGTAATTAAAATTTCATATTTGGAGATTGACAATAACTAAAATCGTTTTATACGGTTGAAATTGTGGAAGTTACTAGCTAAGAAATAAGCTGTGAATAAATATATATATATATATAACA
>NW_021319373.1:1287364-1379418 GCF_001605985.2 Dendrobium catenatum
TCGATATAATACACAGAAAAATCCAGTCGACTAAAAACTCCGTCGAATCAAAAATACCCGGACAAAAATCTTCAAAATATAGTCAAAACGTGCACACCCGGCACAGCAACAATATACAAAAAGTTACGCGGTAAAAACGGAACCAATCAAAAGATACGGACGAAAATCGCTAACGGAAATAAAATCCGGACAGAAAATACCGCCAAACACGACGGTTCTGAAAATTGAGAAAGGCGGAATGTGCCTTACCTTGCGTACAGCAAATTCCTGAATAATCTCGTCGGACGAAAACGGCTTCGCGTCGTCCGAAAATCAACTTTTGCAAATTCCACCTCGACTTTCTCTCTCCTCGGCTGAGATTTTTATAAAATTTTGATTTTCTCTCTCTTCAAAACGACTGATTTCAGCTTTATAATACACAGATCGGCCCGGCCGATCGCCAGATCGTCCCGGGACGATCAGACCAAATTGGATCGTCCTGGACGGTTCCCAGAACTAGTTTCAGGCCGATATTTTGAACAGTGCCAATCGGCCTGGACGATGCTTACAGAAAATCACCTGGAGCAAATCTGGACAATTTCTGGAACAGATTCTCAACTGATCGTCCCAGGACGAGACGATCCTGGAGCAGATTTTGATATTACAATACCCCTGAAAAATGGGAAAAAACCACGGGGAATACCCCAATTTGAATGAATCCACAAGTATTGCAGTTGATTACAAATGAGGTCCTTCCTTAGGGGAAGGTCTTAGCTTGATGCACATCTTACAGAGTACATTATATGGTGGAAATACAAAGAATCAATGTTGATGTGTTTGTTTTGTCGGAAGGATTGTAGTCAGTGGGCGACGTAAGTCGGAAGGACCGTAGTCGGCGAATGACGGAGGTCATAAGGATTGTAGTCGGTGGGCGACGTAAGTCAGAAGAATCGTAGTTGGCGGGCGACAAAGGTCGGAAGGACTGTAGTTGGTGGGCGATGCAATTCGGAAGGATCATAGTCGGCGGACGACAGAGGTTGAAAGGACCGTTGTCTGACAACAGAGGTAAGAAGGACGGCGTCAGGTAGAAGTCCAACAATGGATAGAAATCCGACATCGGATAGATGTCCAGCAAAAATCCGACAATGGGCAGAAGTCCGACGTCGTGTATAAATCTGGCGACGAGTGGAGGTCCGGCGTCAGGTAGAAGTCTGATGTTAGTCGGCGACCGAGGAGAACTCCAACGTTAGATGGTATTTGGGAAAAACTCCAGAGTTACTTGGAGATCGGACATAATTTTGACATCCCTTTGAGATCGAGCGGAGTTTCGGCGTCACTTGAAAGTCGGGCGAAGCTCCGGCGGTGGTCAAGGAGGAGTTCTTCCCTCCTCTTCTTCTCTTCTCCTCTTCTTCCTTTTTGCTTCCTTTCTTAATTACGGCGTTGGCTGGCCGCCGGATGAAGTCCGGCGATGGTCGAGGAGGAGCGTCTTCTTTCTCTTCATTCTCTTCTTCTCTTATTCTCTTCTTCTTCTTCTTATTCTTCTTCTTCTTCTTCAGGGGTCCCCTCTTAAAAGAAATTAGGGGCTATTTATAGTTTTTTGAGGATGACATGACCTGTAAATAGGAGGAGGATCAAAGACAAATGTGGAGTAGTTTGGATGGACGACCCATATTGAATCCCTTGATCGTGGACCGTTCGTCAGACATTTGAAGGTCTTAATGATTTCGGAATTCAGCGATCTTGGGCTCGTTGGATTCGTCTCATCGAGCCGCACCATTCGATTATAAGCATGCCATGTTTGGTAAACGTTTGGTAATCCAAATTGTGGTTTGAACCTTCCAATAGCGCTTTGGGTCTTCGATTTGGACCCATTTTGGCTCAAATTGAGTTGAATTCAGTGTCGTTGGGTTCGTCTTTCCGTGACGTTCAATTCTAATATAAGTTTGCTGAAATCGGTGTTCAAATGATATCATATTTAATCTTTGAAGTTTCCAACTTGATTTTTCCTCAAGATTCGTGTCCGATCAAGATAATTAATTGGTGACACATCAATAACAACTTAGGTTTGTTTGGGTTGGCTTTCTTACTGCTTCTTAAAGCAGCTTTCTAGCATAAATTTTATAATTTTTGTATTACAAAGTCATTTTTAGAATAGTAAGAAACATGTCCCAAGCAAAATCTTAATATTAAGTGAAAATTGATATCGATGTTTTGTTTAAGATCAACAAATTTGGCAAGGCAAGAAAAGTATGAGTTTGGAGAAATAAGGAGAATACTATTCATGCCCAATAAAATCTTCTAAAAACACTCAATGAGTATTTGAAAATGCCTATGATGAATAGTGAATTAGACAAGATAGTGAATTCAAAATGGCACTTACAAAGTTCTAGTTATATTGCAATATACGATTGTTATGAATGCTTTGTAAGAAAAAAATGTAAAAGACTTGTCACTACTCGTGACCAAAAATCCCACAAAAATTTTTTTATTAGAAGAGGATATTATATTTATTACATATGTGTGAAGGTTTGCCAATCATGTCACATTTTAATAAATTTAGGTTTTCTTTGGGACGATTTTTTTTTATTGATTTTTAAAACAGAGTTTTAGTTCAAAAAAATTAAATTTTTAATAAAAACTCTGTTTTAAAAAGCAATAAAAAAGTCATCCAAAATAACAGTTTTCTTACAGCTTGAAGCAATTTTATAGTATAAAAATTAAATTTTTTGTATAAAGCCGTTTCAAACAAAGCCTTAATTAGCTCAAACATTCATGATTTGAAAAAATGTTGATGTGATAAAAGCTTAATCTAATTTAAATTTTTTGGTTGTTTTAAGATATGTAAAATATGATAAGATTCATGCAATCAATTTTATTCTTTAAGTAATGTATTAATTAATATTATTTATATTACAACAATAACAAAATTCTGTACAATGAATATTCAAGGACAATTTTTCTTAATTATTATAATTTTAAAAAAGTATTAGAATATTAAATATTTTTAAACTCAAGTGCATTATATTCACTTATCATAAGATTAGGGGTGTAAATGAGTTAAGTCGAGTGCGAGCCTCTCCTAACTTGAGCTTGATTAATTAATTAAGTTTGATCTTGAGCTAGAGCTAAATTCTATAAGTTTGAGTTGGGCTGGGTCATTTACAATGAGAGAGATAATCTCATGATGATACAATGAATTGTTGTAATAAAATTAATAAAAAAGAAAAAAAATATAAATAATAAAGAATCATTTGATATAAAAATAGTGAGATATATAATTTAATTTAATTTTTAATAGCTTTAAACTTGAAGTCTTGAATTCTAATATGTATTAATAATATTTTTATATTAATATTTTTAAAAGGAGCTATCTTAGGAGTTAACGGATCTGGTTAAGGTTAACTTAAATTTGATTTGTTAGCACATCAATCTCAACTCATGAGTCATTCATAAAGTCGACTCACAAGTAACCTAACTCTCTTACACCTCTATTAGAAATCATCACGTGCAAATTTTTTTAAGAGTGGATGAAATAGGATTGTAAAAAATATAATTTTATATATGAAATATAAAAAAGAATTTTTTTTTTCATATAATTTGGTCAACTGAAGTTATTGAAGATGAATAAAATAATTAAATATTTTTTTAAGAAAAAAAAAATCAGAATTGCAATTGTGATCTTGAGCTTTCCTAAAAATAATTATTGTTGTGGGCTAGAATATGCGCGGCCCTAGAGTTAGAAAATTTATCGTCTCAGTGTTGCACGGATATCTAGCACACAAATAGGAGATGAAATAACAACATTATTTTTTACGTGGAAAGCCCTATAAAGGGAAAAACCACAGGGTCACGCCCAATTGATAAGATTCCGTTAATGTTTGCTTAAATTACAAATGGTTGACTTGTCCCTGCAATTGAGGACCATCATATTACAACTATCGAGTTGAAATTCAATTACAAACATATATTGAAATTTTGGCGACGTTGGGTGATCAGGTAGAACTTCTGCATCACTTGAAGGTCGGGTGGAACTCCAGCACCACTTGGAGTTCGGGCAGAACTCCGGCGTCCCTTGGAGTTTGGGAGGAACTCCGACGGTGGTCGAGGAGGAGTCTCTTCCTTCTCTTCGTCTTTCTCTTCTTCCTTCCCTTCTTGCCTCCTTGCTTAATTTCACCGTAGGTCGGTAGCCGGTTGAAAGTCCGGCGGTGGTCAAGGAGGAGCTTATTCCTTCTCCTTTTTTTCCTTCTGTTCTCTTCATCTCTTCTTGCTTGGGTCCCCTCTCAAGAGAAATGATGAATTATTTATAGTTTTTTAAGGATGACATGACCCGTAAATAGGAAGAGGATCAAGTGCAAATGTGGAGTGGTTTGGATGGACGGTCGATATTGAATCCCGTGATCGTGGACCATTTGTCAGATATTTGAAGGTCTTAACGATATCGAAATTTGGCGATCTTGGGCTCGTTGGATTCGTCTCGTCGAGCCGCTCGATTCGATTATAAGCATGTAATATTGGAAACCGTTTGGTAATCCAAATTGTGGTTTGAACCTTCCAACAATGCTTCAGGTCTTCGATTCAGACCCATTTGGGCTCAACTTGAGTTGAATTTGGTGTCGTTGGGCTTGTATTTTCGAGACGATCAGTTCGACTGTAAGTTTGCTAAAATCGGAGTTCAAATGATCACAAATTTAATTTTTGAAGTTTCCAGCTTGATTTTGCCTTGAGATTTGTGCCCGATCAAAATATTTTTTGATGATATATCAATTATATTTAAAATTAATTTAAGATAAAATAATCCAATCACACGATTAAATAAAAATATATTGTGCTGCATAGTATTGTAAGTCACTTCTAGTCTAGCGATAAAATTGCCAACGGTCAAAGTTCGAATACAAATTTTCCCAAAAAAAAAAAAATCGAATACAGAAATATTCAATAGGAAATGTTCCTTGCAAGTTGCATGCCCTCCTCGGAACTCGGAATTACCTAATTCGAACTGCGCAGCCCTCTTTGCGATCGCCACAATTCTCTGGACTTATTCGTAGTTCACACAACATCCGATCCTTACGGCCATCGCCGTGACTTTGGCTTACAGCCGGCGAGCGGTTGGAAGTTGGAAACCCTAACTATCTGACGTCTACTGAAGCATTGAAACCCCCTATTTTTTGGAGGATGACCGGGTACTCAATCTTCCCATCAAACTAGTGATTTTTAGGTTGTCCTCGAATGCATATCTGCTTAAGGATAGGTGGGAGACATTGGTTCTCCACTTAATCTCGAATCTGACCGGTTTATGCCCAGTTGTACTTTTAGCAGAAAAAAGATTTGGAAGATTCTTTGCTGGGTTATTGGATTTTTTTTTTTTTTTTGTTATTTTTAGGTTTGGAGCTTTAAAGTTTGTACTGTTTGTTATTATTACTGAATCCCTGGTTTGGTTTAAACTGAAGTGCAATCTTACTGGAACTTCTTATGATGCATGTTGTAGAGGAGGTCGCTTGATTTGGTAGGTTACCGTGGTGACAAATGGGCTAAAAGTGGCGAGGTGGTTAGAAAGATAAGTTTTTGTGGCTTTTGATTGGATTTCGTTGAACGTCACTGCTTTCTGTTTGGACGATGTTTTCCCTACACAATGCCAGGACTTGCGCATGGTTTTATTGAGCTGAAAAAACGAGGGGGCGTTCGTTGCTTTGCATTTATAAGTGGCTTAATAAGCTTCTAGCTTCAAAAGCTATAGCGGGCATCTAGGCTAGAGGCCGAGGATGAGAGTTTTGCTAATTATTTTAGAAACCATATTTGGAAATATTTCATGGCTTAGTTTTTCATCTCATGTTTGTTAATACAAAATGGGGAAGTACGAAGATTTTTTAGCAATGCTAGGTTTGGAGTTTTATTAGCTGTCGAATATTGGAAGCAAGGGGACACCATACTTTTGAATGAACTTATAGAAATGAAACCAGAGGCATTGTTAGTTTCAATAATTTTCCTCTGGTTTATTTATGGAAACATTTCATGGAAACGGCTATCAAACTTCATATAAAGCCTCATATGCGACTTATAACCAAGTTAGTAGATTTATGCCACTATATCTATGGGTTAAGGATCTATACATGGATAGACATATGATAATGGGTTCATTCTTTGTGTTTGAACCAAGATAAGAAAAACATTTGTTCTTCTACTTATCTAAGAAAACACATAAGTAGGGGCTACTCAGTCACGTTTGACTTCTTCAGTCTGCTTGATTGATATATTTGCTTACAGAGTTACAGTAATATACCATATTAGTTAACGCGTGCATTCACAACTAAAGATAAAACACAATGGATTTGTCATATAGTTTCTAGCTACACATTGCAACTTATCGCATATCAGCTTTTTTACTTCATTACAAGCCATTAGAACTTCTCCTTAACACCTAATTTAAGTATTGATACTTTTGGAAAGGATTTCATTCACGAGGAAAACAGGGGTTTAAATGGAAATTTCAATTGTAGCGCTTATGCATCGCGACTCTGTTGATAGCCCTAACACATTGTCATTAGGATTTCGTTCACGAGGAAAACAAGGGTTTGTTATCATCATGTCATTTTTGCTTCTATGTAGGCCCCTATTCTATGTTACCGGGGGCCTGACATTCATGTTGTCATTTTCCTCTCCTCTCTCCAAAATCCAATAGTACACTACAGTATTGCATGGTCTCAGCATAACATTTGCCTACTACTTACGAGTACCTATTTAATTGCATTACTCTTTTCAACTTGTATTATTTACTATTTTAATATCACATGCAGACCATCATGGCTAGTTGATAGCAAAAGGATTGCCAAAAAGATTAAAAATGCATCAGACAGAGCAGATCCCCGGAGCATTAAATGGATAAGCAACCCTACCAAAGCTTGTCCGAGGTGCAATTGTGTTATTGATAATAGTGATGTAAGACTTCTTTCATATGAAGTTCTGTTGTTGGCAAATACTGAATATCTATCTTTTCTATTAACCTTACATTCACACCGGAAAGCAACAAGTACTTCTAGGAACGTAGTGCTTTGTTATAAAGCTCTTTTCCTTTGTGTTATTAGTAAGTTATCACACGCATTGTTTCTCAGGGATTAAAACAACCTATGTCAGCTTAGTCTTTTCATTTTTGAAATCATTGGATCTCCTGGTGAATTTTTAACTTTATATACTCTCCTCTTTTGTCAAACTTTCAATTGGCTACACTCTTCTCGTTTTTTGGTCTGAAAATGTTTTTCGGCCTTTGACCTATGTTAATGTCAGGTTGTACATGAATGGCCTGGCTTGCCTCATGGTGTGAAGTTTGATCCTTCTGACCAAGAGCTGCTGCAGCATCTGATGGCTAAAGTCAGGAAAGCAGGTGCAGAACCTCATCCTTTCATCAATGAATTCATACCAACGGTTGAAAAGGATGAAGGAATATGTTATACGCACCCTCAGAAATTACCAGGTGACTGATTATTCTATATATATATTTTTAATGCTGTTTTATGCTGTTGTTTTTAATATTTCTTTTAAATTGAAACTCTTTTCCTTTCAGGAGTTAAGCAGGATGGAAGTGCTTCTCACTTTTTTCATAGAACATTCAAGGCTTACAATACTGGAACTCGTAAGCGTCGAAAGATAAACACTGATGATCTTGGGGATGTCCGCTGGCACAAAACAGGAAAGACGAAACCGGTGCTTTTAGATGGGGAGCATCTGGGATGTAAAAAAATAATGGTTCTGTATGTTAGTGCTACAAAGGGAGGTAAAGCTGAAAAGACTAATTGGGTGATGCACCAGTATCACCTTGGCATTGGTGAAGATGAGAAAGATGGTGAATTTGTTGTCTCTAAAATACTTTTTCAGCAACAGTTAAAACCTTGTGAAAGGAGTATAGTAGATCCAATCATAAAAACTACAGAGGATGTTGCTGCTGCGACGGTAATCATGGCTTGTACTGGATCTGCAACTCCTGAATACCATGATGAATGTCAACATATGATTCAAACCTCAGAGGAAACGTCTGATCAGGTAGATATTATCTTAGTGTAAGTACTATCAAATCATATGTTTCTTCCGGATATATATCTCTCTAAGCAGTTTCTTTTCAGCAACTCATGTCGAATTGAGCCAAAAATAGCCTTCTGCTTCATAGCTCGTTAGATGTGCGTTATTTGGAAACACTATAATAAAATCATGGCATTTAATGTAGATGGGAGATAGAAACCTAATAAAGTTTGCAGATTATTGTACTCAAATAATGAAAAGATTCATTGGTTCACTTTAAAGAAACAAGAGCATGGAAGTAAAAAATGTTATCACAATATTCAGGGCAAGTGATTTTTTTTTTCTCTCTTTTTAGTGTTGTTGGAGATGGTTTGGATCAACCATATATTAACTTAATATAATTGTTTATGAGTCCAAAAAGTTGTAGTATTGATTTTCTTTGCATTTTATTTAATAATTCTTGGAAAATTATAATTTAAAAGACTTCTGCAAGCCAACTTCTTGGTTGGAAGCATCCGATTATAAAAGATGAGAACAAGATATCTTTGTCTTGCTCATATAGTTAGAATCTTTACTGTTGTTCTTTTAACTATCAAACTTTCATTCTATCCTATCAACCTGTTCAATCACAAACCAAAATATGCCCATGCCCACTTAATTTTAATTGAATAACTTAACACAAAGGTCCATTGGTCATGCATTTAAACAGTTTCTGGTGTCAAGCATGAAGCATTACTTTGAAGTTCAAATTTCCTGTGAGAAGAGGCACCTATCCCACAGAAACTAAACCAGCGTCTTTTAGTTGTTACCATCTTCTTGTGGGTAGTTGTGCTGTAAACTGATTTGCTTGAAATGGTAATTGGGTTTAACTTTCGGTATGATCCGAACTGAAACCTAGATATATGCATAAAGTTCTATGGGAATAATAGTTAGTGAGATAAATTGAATACTTATTTAGGTTGAAAAATTGAAAAGCTAAAAGCATCCTATCTATTTAGGTCCCTGTTTTTAAAGTCATAAATATTTGTTCTGTTCTATAAGCATCAGATGCCAAAATCCCTTTCAATAGCTTCCTGCTGTTATTTGAACCCCAAGTCCATGCGGCTACTGCACTTCCCTCCAGTGAAAAAGGGGGTGACATACGCACTTCAGATTTTGGTATTTAGTGGTTGGTCCTTGAAGTTTTTGGCTTCATTTATATTGTCAATTGCAGTAATAAGGCAAAATTTTCCTTTCTGAAATATGTAGGTACTTAACTCTGAATGTTCCTTCCTCCCTCCCTCCCTCATGCCCTGGACCTCCCCTCAATCTTGTTCTGGAAATTGGTTGACTTGAGAGGCTGCATAACTATTATCAAGCTTATCTGAGATAGTTGCTCCATTACACTGCCTTACTTACCCCTTTTCAGGTTGTGTAGATGCCTTACTTTTACCAGCTATAAACTTGACCCCTAATTAGAAAATTGTATAATGACAGAGAAAGAAATTTGAGCTATGCATGAGAGGCTGTCACCAAGCCCCACCTAGATAGAATCCATTCTTCTTGCAGTGCATGACAAACATCAAATTTACAGGTAACTCATTCTGTTTAACAGGAAAATTAGTTAACAAATGGTTTATATATTTATTCATTATATCTTATGAAAATAATTATTGCTCGCTCATTAAGAGGGCAATCTCAACATGAATATTCAATATTAGCTTCCTTAATTGACAAGTGCAAAATGAATCAAACACAAGCTTTTTAGAGAGCTGAACAGGAGCTGTTTTCGAATGACACTTTTTTGACAGCCCTATTGGGAAGGTCTTTGCATAAGTGAGGTAATTTTTTTTTTCTCCTTGGAACATTGCAGACTGGTAAGCAACGAGTTTTCCATCTTGTATTAGAAATAAACCCATTGCATAAACACTTACATCATTCGTTAAATGATTACCGCAAATTTGGCAAATTGGTGTCTCGGTCCTCATGTTTTTGGCTCCATTCAAACTTAAAATTTGCTCTTGCAAGCTCATGGCAATGAAGAGGCCAGCATTGAAAAATGGCAAGCGAACTTATTGACATTCTGGCAAACCACCATGAAGCTTCTCACATCAATAATCATACCCTGTCTTATCCTCTTTTTGATCCCCTTCACTTGGGTGAATCTTGATTTCCCATTGCTCACCTTAAATCATGGATAGAGGTGTTATTTGCAAATGAACACTTTTTTCTGGTTGAGATGGAATGTTATTGTAGCAGTTTAAAGACTTTCCTCAAGTGCTTTTGGTTCTCTTATGACTTGCTGAAAACTAGGATATCATCCGGATAGATGATGATGATGATGATGTCATATAGCAGTGGTTGCAAGATGTTGCTCATCAATTGCATGAAAATGGTAGGGACATTATGCAATCCAAATGACAACCAACTATTCACATAGCCCTTGCCTCGCCTTGAACAAAAGCTTCTTAGTATATTTCCCATTAATCCGCATTTTATTATAGCCATATTTGAGATTCAGCTTGGAGAAGATGGTGGTGGGCTTCAGTTGATCAAGCAACTTGTCAATGTGCAACAATGGATAATGCTTTTTCATTATTATTTTGTTGAAGAAAATAGTCAACGTAGCGTCCACATCTCATCATTCTTAGGGACCACCACAATAGGTGATCCACAAAGAGAATTGTCGGAATGGGTTACGCTATTATCGATTGCGGGACTTGCTTTTTGACCTCTTTATTTTTCGATGACCAAATTCCATTGCAGTGGGAAATTTAGCTACGATATGTCTAAGGTAAGCTGAATTTCATGCTTGATTGGCCACTTAGATGGCAGCTCTTGTAACTCCTTAAAGTAATGCAAATTCTCCAAGTAGCTTCTACATCTACTTGTCTTTATCCTTGCCTAAAGCAGAGAAACAAGGCTTCTTTTATCTTCAGTTGGACGGTTAAGCATCAATAGAAGCTTCCAGCCAGCGTTGATGATATTCCTTGTCCTATTATTATCATGTTCACCATGGGAACAACTTAGTCTTTCTTCAGCAGAATTGTCGTCCCATATTTGGCACTCTTAATTCCATCAGTAGAAATTGTAACAACCACATCGTCATTCTCTTGATTTCCACCCATGTTAGCAACACTTATCTCTTGTCTGGCCATAAAAGGTGATGATAGTATGTGGATTGGGTCACTAGCAATTGGTTTAGCCATAGAACATCACATTTTCATCCACTTTATAACAGTGGCCATTTACCATGCCAACCTAGCACTTATTTTGCTAGATTTTTATGGTCTTCATTCTGAGCCATTTTATTTGCAAGGTCTTTCTCCCTTTTATTTCTTGACTTTCTGTCTCTACTATCTAAGATAAGAAGTGATTCTCCCGTACCTTGATTTTCTCTCTTTACTTGTTCCCTTCACAATGAAAAGATGCTCTAATGCCCAATTTGGTCTGATGCTAACCTCTTGACATACTAATGTGAGAAATTTAGCTGTTTATCCCTCGTAATGGCACATTTTTGGACTAATATCTTCCTTCTTTTATTGATGTGAATTATATTTCTTTATAGGTGTTTAATTAAGTCAAACTATATATATATATATATATATATATATAATTTTCTACACTCAGTGGAAAATGACAGTTAAAACTACCTAGGATCAATATTTATAAATTTTTTACCTAGTTGGGCGTCCATTTTGAAATGAAAAGGGAGAACTGTTTCGCAGATGATGCACTATTATAGCTGATGCAGGACTACTTAGATGTGATGCTTATGGATTCATTTAGTCATTGCACAACTCTTAGATTAGAATAATTTTGGATTAAAATTATTAGCAATTCTCAACGTCAACTCAAACAAATAAAGAGATGCTTTGCATAGGCTAAATCACATACTCCAAGCTTTGAAATTTTCAAGATAAATAAGAAAATTGAAACAATGCAAAATAGTAGTTTTCAATTTAATCCCTAGTCTAACAACGAGATTTAGGATGCAAAGAAAGTACGCTTAATAACCTACGATTACTAAGCTTAGCAAGAGCACTTGGAGGAGACTTTTGTGACTACAATCACACCAATGAGAATTTAGACTTAAAAGAAATTAGAGGCAAGTGAAAGAGAAACCTTTGCTTAAGGAGACGCAGAGATCCGCCACTCGATGCCTTCAAAATGCTCGTCAATGGCTTCCGTCAACGCGAATAAAATGCGATCCACGTATTCTTCGATTGTGTGGTCAATCTCCTGATTCACGTCGAAGAAGGTGGACCCAAGAATGTCGGTGAAGCCGTCGTCGTCCCAAGTGATGCCGTACTCAGTCTCCGGATCCGCCATTCATGGATGGTTGAGGGTATAAATTCAATATCAATTGATACAACTCTCGAGTGGTGGCAATAACTAACTCCACTTGTCCTCTAATCAAAACCTGAATTTTCCTTTCAGGAAATCTGAGAGACTTCAGATTTTCCTCTCAAAATCTGAGAGAAATTAGGCTCTCAATGTTGGGAGGAAAGGGTTAGAAGGAGCAATAGTAGGGAATTGAATCACAGGTGATTAACGGTGGAGAGGAGATATGAGAGGAGGGGTGATAAACTTTCCATGATGATCTGATGTCCCCATCATTCTCCCGGGGTGGGAGAAAACTCGACTCCGTCGAGTAAGAATCTCTGGCTCTCTCGTAGATCTCTAGTGCATCTGGGTCAATCTGCTGCAACTCCTTGCGATCTAGCCACGTATCCTCTGACTCGGGCTTTGCTTTCCACCTGATCAAATTTCTTCTCCGTCCTCCTTCTCTTGTGGATGATCTCATCACTTAAGACTGCCTACACTTGCTCTGCTATAGGAAATTTGGGAATATCTGGGAGTGGAGGTAGGTTCGGGATCTCACAAGGTGGGTTCACACAAGGCTGTTTTGATAGTGAATTTTGTGGGTTAAAATCAGGACCTTCATATACCACTAAGTCTTCTATGTTAAAAAAGAGATTTATATTGAAATCTGCAAGCAGATCTACTATATAAGCATTGTTGTTAATTTTCTTCAGTATTTTGAAAGGTCCAGCACTCTTTGCATGCAATTTCTTAACTGTTCTTGGAGGGAACCGTTCCGGACAAATCCGCACCATAACAAAATCACCAACCTCAAAAGCTTTAAATCGACGTTTTAAATATGCATGTAATTTGTATTCCTGATTATTCTTTTCAATTTGTTGTGCAATGTCCTTATGAAGTTCATGCAAATGAGATGCAAATGCTGATGGAGACTCAGAAATCCTATACCTAGAACTCATGGCCTCATGGGTATCAGATCTAACGGCTGTCTAGGTTTGAACCCGTATACAATTTCAGAAGGATTAAGACCAAGGGTAAAAATCACTGAATCAAGGTAATCGAGTCCACCTGGAATACGATCAGATAGGGAGGCTCTAGGGGCTAGATCTAGAACAAGTGAAATGCCTCTAATCAGGGGTAATGGATCGGGAAGACCATCAGGATGGATCTCAACAAGTCTACTAGGTATGAGCTGACTCTTATGAGGGACTGATTCGTCAGACTCAGTGGGAGTTTCACGATCGACTAAGATGTGTAAAGGCACGCTCTTGGCTAGGGCGTCTATCAGGTTCATTCCCTTCTTGGCTTTGACAGGGTTGGATTCAGGATCATCCAAAACCTGAGGCTGTGATGGCAAAAGCTTGATCTTTTTACCATCATGTTCAAACACGCAGATGTTTGAACGACCATAGATGTGGACATCGTTGTCGAAAAGCCAGGGGCGTCCTAGAAGGATTTGTCCAACATTCATGATCAACACATCACACTAAATATTCTCGTTATAATCAACGAAGGAGATAGGTATGAAGCTACGTTCCTTTACCTCCAAGGCAGTGGTGTTGACCCAAGCTACCTTATAGGGGTTAGGGTGGGGAACGGCAGACAGACCAAGCTTAGACACCATGCTGGAGGAGACAGCATTGATGCAGCTGCCACTATCCACGACGACTTTATAGTTCTTATCTTTGATTTTAGTGTAGGTGTGAAAGATCGTAGTCCTACGCTAGTCGTCAGTGGTAACGGGTTGTGACAGTGCACATCTCGCCACGCAGGTGGGAGAAGTGTCAATTTTCTGAATGTACTGGATGACAACAGTGTCGTCATCCTCCTCAAAGAATTCACCATCATTGTCCACTTGGTGAATCTAGTCGATTTCGGGATCGAATTCAGCTTCAGTGGTCTCTTCGATAATCGTGACTTTAAATGGACTGGAGCACTGAGAGGCGATATGCCCATACCCCTGACATTTAAAGCATTTGGTCCCGGGGTTAGATCGATGGGTATCCGGAGTGGGAGGCTTACTTCTAACATTAGGATGAGGAGTGGGGGGACTAGACGAGGGTCGGGTAGTGCTCCCAGGGGTCGACTGGGCAGTGGGGGTGTGAGGGGTGGAACTACCAGAAGGTCTGTAGGAAGGCCTAGAGTCATGTGCACGGCTTGGGTGCTGTGAACGAGTCTCCTCTAAGTCAAGCACCAGGCTGTAGGCATTCTCCAGTGTAGTGACGTTCCGGGCAAACTGCTCATTGCGAAGATCTTCACGCAACCCGGTATAATATCTGCTCGGGGTGGTAGAGGTCTCCTCTTTCCAGCGAATCAAAAATTCATCAAACGAGGCGACATACTCCTTCACTGGTTTGTTGCCTTGAGTCAGCCTATTCCATCTGTCCAACAGGCGGGGGAAGTACGACGGAGGCAAGTACTTTTGCTTGAGTTCCCGCTTCATGGACAACCAATCTACAATCGGGTAATCATTCCTATCTTCCCTGAGACTCTCTAAGTTCGCCCAAAACTGACTCGCCCTACCCGTTAGTTTCATAGGAGCAAAACTAACCTTCCTGGCCTCCGAAATGTCATACCACTTAAAGAAACTATCCATACATTTGACCCAGTCCAGGAAGAGCTGGGGATCGAGGGTGCCATCAAAGGTAGGAGCATCAACCTTAATGTTTTTCATAAGCGGTGCATCGGGATCATGGCCGTGGTAGGTAGCACGATGATTGGCACGGTGATGCCTCTCATCCAAATCAGGATCATGACGTGGATCATGTCCATGGTAGAGAGCTCGATGATTGGCCTGACGTGGCCTCTCATCCGGGTAGGTCTCATCCCCATACGTAGAAGGTGGTCTAGATGGGGTGTAGGGAGTAGGGTGGTCTCTAGCTCGCTCAAGTGTATCAAATCTTTCGGTGGTGTTCCTACGAAGCTTAGCTAGATCCGACTGGTTTTCCTTGAGTCGCTGACTAATATTGTTCATTTGGCCTACCAAGAGGTCTAAGGTCCTTTATAGTTGATCCGGGTCCATTCCTAAACACAATGGGGTACTGGAAGGCTTCCTAGGAAGTGGACATCAAACTAGGGGATGGAAAGACACTCTAAAATGACCCTATATGGTGCAGGAAAATCAGGGACAGCAAACCACACTAATGTACAAAGTCACCCTAGCACTACAAAGGTTTGTGAAGTTAAGGACAGCAAATAAGCACTTCACTAGTGGCCCTAAAAGCTTGCTAAAAGCTGCAGAAATTTCTAGACAGCACACTTAAAATGGTGTGTAATGGTGAACTAAGATGCTTTATGCATGTAAAATGATACACGATGAATAGTTAGCACCTTAGTAGCTTCTTATATGAAAACAGTGTAAAATAAATGTAGAAAGGAAAATTACTAGGAATCCTAAAACATGCAAGAGCATACCATGCTCTGATACCAGATGATGCAGGACTACTTAGATGTGATGCTTATGGATTCATTTAGTCATTGCACAACTCTTAGATTAGAATAATTTTGGATTAAAATTATTAGCAATTCTCAACGTCGACTCAAACAAATAAAGAGATGCTTTGCGTAGGCTAAATCACATACTCCAAGCTTTGAAATTTTCAAGATAAATAAGAAAATTAAAACAATGCAAAATAGTAGTCTTCAATTTTAATCCCTAGTCTAACAACGAGATTTAGGATGCAAAGAAAGTACGCTCAATAACCTACGATTACGAAGCTTAGCAAGAGCACTTGGAGGAGACTTTTGTGACTACAATCACACCAATGAGAATTTAGACTTAAAAGAAATTAGAGGCAAGTGAAAGAGAAACCTTTGCTTAAGGAGACGCGGAGATCCTCCACTCGATGCCTTCAAAATGCTCGTCAATGGCTTCCTTCAACGCGAATAAAATGCGATCCATGTATTCTTTGATTGTGTAGTCAATCTCCGGATTCACGTCGAAGAAGGTGGACCCAAGAATGTCGGTGAAGTCGTCGTCGTCCCAAGTGATGTCGTACTCAGTCTCCGGATGCTCCATTCATGGATGGTTGAGGGTAGAAATTCAATATCAATTGATACAACTCTCGAGTGGTGGCAATAACTAACTCCACTTGTCCTCCAATCAAAACCTGAATTTTCCTTTCAGGAAATCTGAGAGACTTCAGATTTTCCTCTCAAAATCTGAGAGAAATTAGGCTCTCAATGTTGGGAGGAAAGGGTTAGAAGGAGCAATAGTAGGGAATTGAATCACAGGTGATTAACGGTGGAGAGGAGATATGAGAGGAGGGGAGATACGGGTGACAGAAGGGAAGGCCGGCGGGATTGGGGGGGCTGGGATTCTAATTTCCTAAATCCAAACTCTAGTTTCAGGAAAGAAATTAGAGCCTAGTTATTAGGGAAATTTTCGGCTAAGAGGGGTTTAAGGATTTTGAAATTATTTCCTAAAGCTAGAATTGATTTTAGGAAATAATTTGAAAAGGATTTAATGAGGGAGAGCAATGGGGCCGACGGCATGCATGTGTGAGGGGTTGAGTAATGAGAGTAATTAAGGATTCCTAATTTAAATTCATAAGATTGGAAAGATTTAATTCCATCCTTTCTCAATTAAAATTTAATTAGGCATGATTTCGAAAAGTTTCCTAAAATAGAATTAGTGAATTAGGAAACTTTTGAATTTCAAATTAATTAAATTTGAATTTCTATTTCTTCCCAAATTTGACCAATCATAAATTAGGAAATTTCAAAGGGAGCATGGAGGGAGGTGGCCGGCGGGTTTTGGAGTGGTGGCCGGCGGTTTTGTGGGGGAAAAAGGCTCGGGTAGAGGGAATGGCCGTGGGGTTTGGGGAAAGATGAGGTCGGGTGAGGTGGTTGGTGGCTTGGGTGGAAGATGGGGATGTTCGACGATGAAAAGATGAAAAGATAACGAAGAAAACCACAAACCCGACCGTATCCAAGGTTGGTGGGTGATGCGCAAATCTCCCTCTCCTAGGGATCTCTCTCCATTAGAGCTCACAAGTTCTCACAAACTCATTCAAGAGGAAAATATCATAAGCAATCATTCATTAACTTGAAATAGAACAAAGTGGGGCTTTAAATAGCCTCATACAAATGACTCAAAACAAAAAGACACAGATGCCCTTTGAACTTACATACGACAACTCCCATAAGAGGGGTACAACGGGAAAAAATAAAACCACATAAGCAAATAACAAAATACATGAAAATAAAAAATACATCAATGACTCAAAAATATAAAGGCTCGATCGTGGCCGTAGATCGGCGGCCACGTCTCTGATAAACTTTCCATGATGATCTAATGTCCCCATCAATAGCTACTTCTCAAATCTTATTAAAAGCACGCATTATTGGTGTCTATACATTTATGCATATGCAGGTTGTTGTGTGCACTCCTGCATTTGTATATTTTTTTTTATTGTTTACTTGAGTCATATAGAATGAATACTTTAGCAACTAGTTTCTGTCAGCCGTATTGTACAATGATAGAAGGACATATTCCTCCTTGTAAATTGTGCTTAAAGTTGCAGGTAAAAGTAGATCATGACCCTGTGGAGAACTGTGAAGTTTACCCTGCAGGGGAAGAACTCCATTATCAAAGTTTTGGTACCAGTAATGGGACCAAAGAACTTCACAATGAAGTTCCTGCTCAAGATAGCCAATGCGCAGAAGAACCCAAATGGTGGGAAGGTGAATCACAGTTCCTGCTGGATTCACAGCAGCTTGCTGAAGGCATTGCACTATGTGATGAGTTCCTCCATAGCCAGTCATCTTATGCTGAGGATGAGATTAAACATAGTAAATCCTGCTTGTCAGATTATGCTTTTATTGGAGTTGAGGATTTTAAAAAGGACCTAGAAGAATGTCAGAAGCTCAGCCGCGACAACGGCCAGTCATCAAAAAGTGAACTCGACACAACTGGTGATATGAGACTCAGCCAACTTGTATGAATCATCATGAACTCATCTTATCTTTGAGAACAATTGTTTACTTAAATGCTTGCGGTAATTCCTTGACTTGTTAAGTTTCTAATTGCAGGAATTTGGATCTCAAGATAGCTCTCTGGGGTGGGAACAAGCAAACTTAATGACTAATTAGGTAGAGATCAATCATCCTCTTTTGTCATAAATATATTACCATCCATATGTTTTGCATATGCAGTTGTCATTTTTGCTATGCCATTTTGGCAGGAAATGCTCCTACTTATGTATGAAATTAACCTGTAACGATGCTTGGAACGTTACATTTGTGATAACACTGCATATGATGTTGTAAAAGTTGTAACATTTTGATGACAAAGTTGTAGTGCATGGTACAAAACTATTGATATGTACAACTGAGAGATCTTTTATATATATATATATATATAATAGCAACTCTTCTACTGTTTGAATTATGGTGGTACAAATTATTGTTTAATTTTGTGCTACTGGCCTCTAGTATTGGTGTTCCTATTAAATGCTTGTTGTATAATAATAATGCTATGAAAGAGTTCAGAAAAGGGTTTTTAGTATGCTATTAGCTAGAAGAGCATATACCTTTTTGTTGATTTTTTATCACTATTAATCTTATGTATAATAGCTTGTGATCCTTAAGCAAAAGGAACTATTTTTTTTAGGTTTTATTGCAAGCTTTCAATTTTCATGACCTTACTCTTATCTACTTTACCTTATGATGGTAATGTTGTGATCAATTATAGAAAAAAGTCCCTACGTTCAAATTTCCTTCCTAACTCCCTAAAAAATCCTTCATAAACCGCTCCCTTAGACCTGGCGGCTTGAACGGCACATAGATGAGAGGCGGAACTTCCACCTATGTTCCGCCTGGGCCGGTCCCGTGTGGACCGGCTAGATCAGTCCATGGGCCGGTCTAACATAGTGTTTGAAAGATTTTGCTGAGGCTATGTGGAGGGGAAGCTATAGCATGAAGAGGGTTGCTTGAGTAGCATTATCCCCAAAAAAATGGGGGCTTACCAAATTGTAATAATCTACTATATATTAAATGATATAATAATCCCCCTTTACTCATTATTTAAGAGCAATATTACCTCGTAATTGAAGAAAAGTTGTGGTGATGGAATGCGTTTTACATGTTTGCTTTTGATAAAAAAATCGAACAAGCATAAAAAATTTAGGATTGCAATAATCCTCTATGTATTGAAATCTATAAATCTTCATTCTTTATAATTTATGAAAATAAGTTTATACTAAGTTGAATGCAATTATTTGATTTCTATTAAAAAGGTTATAAAAATTGAATTTCTGCAAGTAAAAAAAAATAAAGCCTAATGACGGTTGCATATTAATAGGCAAACGATAATAGATGGATGATGAAAGTTTGATGATAGTGATAAGGGTTGTCAAAATTGGGTTACGGGTCGAGTTTGGATCAAGCCTGAATTTGACCTGATAATTTTTAACCCAACCCGAATCCGACCTGTTTTTGCAAACGGGTAGATTTTTCGGACCCGAATCCTATCTGCTTCGGGTATGTTTTAGTAAAATATTTTTATTTAATTCAATTTATTTAAACATAAATCTAATTAAGGTAAGATTTACTTCAATCAATTTAAAATAAATCAAGTTTAATTCAGTTTGGGCAACAAAATTTATTATTTTTTGAAAATAACATTTACTTTTTTTATTATAATCTTCTAAAACCCTCATAAATCAATTAAAAATGGATCAAATCAGGTTGATTTCGGATTTTCGGGTCAACTCAAACCCAACTTGGTTCGAGTTTGAGTTGACTCGGATCCAAAATTTTTTGATCGGATTTTCAGGTCGTGTCAAATATTGACTATTGACACCCTTAATAGTGATGACAATTGCTGATGTTGGTGATCGATGGTGATGATCAGAAGTTGCTATATACTTTTTGAGCTCTCAACTATTAAACATTTTTATGTAAAAAATGAAGTCCTATTTATAATCATTTTTAAATAAGCATTTTGATAAATTTTAGAGTTCAAAACACTCCATCATTAGATTCATATTGATCTCCTTGATCATAATTCATTTATCAAATATCTTAATAAAATCATAATCAAATGATCTTGGGCTTGTGATATTTTTCCTGTAAAGCCGGTCGATTTCACTATAAGCATTCTAGAATTATATATCATTTGTTCATTCAATTAGTGTTAAAACTTTTTCAAATATATTTTACCAACTTGATTTGAACTCATTCAGAGTTGGATTAAATTGCTTGTAGTATCAATTCATTCGTCTCGTTGATACGTTCTGTTCGACTATAAATTTGTTAAAATAAAAATTCAAATGATCATGAATTTAATTCTAGAAAATCTTCATTCACATATTACATCGAGATCCACGCTAATGATGCGAATTATTGCTTCGCATTGCCAATGCATTCGATTATAAGTTTATTGAAATCAAAATTTAGTCGATCCTAAATTTAATTGCAAAAAAAAATTTAATTCAAATATTATCTCTATATCTCTACTGATCATGTAAATTTTTTGGAGGCATCTTATATGCAAACACAAGAATTTTACAACATGTATATAACTCCAAAATTTTCATATACCATACAACAATATTTAGAACTAGAGATACCAACCATTTCTAATAAATATCTACATTTCTTAAAAAAAATTGTCAAAGACATTACACTAATAATATATACCATGATCTAACTGAAATACAATTAAAGAAAAAAAAAACAACAAATCCACAATACATGATCATTTATGAATGGCTAAATAAATATTTACACAAAGTAGCTGGAGAAAGCCCTGCATACTTAGCTCCAAAAGTGCCTGAGGCAAAATTCCAAGGCAATGATTCTCTAAGCTGCTTCAAAATTCTCCATTAATGTGCTCCTTTGAACTGAAAATATAAATGAGCAAGATAAAGATCCGTTACACACAACTAACCAATTAATTTGAAATTGTAAGCATATTTTTCGTTTTGCAGGAACAAACACAATTTTGATTCATTTGATTGAGCAGCTAATGGAGGAGTAAAAATGAAAACAGACGCTGGCCTTGAAAGAGAGAATCAAGAAATCTAACCATGATTGGTACTAAATGAAGACAAAACTCCTTGAGTTAGAAAAATTGTACATTTAATACATCAAAGCCTGATTGATACATTTGAGTTTTATTGTTTATAATTGCATAAATCCAAGAATGAATGAAATTTGAAAAGATTCACACCTTTATTCTATCTCCTCTCCTAGCAGTTTTCTTCTCAATCCTCTCAGACCCCCTAAAAATAAAGCGAAAATGACAACCTTTTCCTCTCTCTCTAGAACTCTCTCTACACTCATAATTCATTCCTCGCCATTAAGGGCGAATTCAAGGAAAAGATCAAGGAATTCATGGCTAAATTTAAGAAAAGAGGATCAATAAGATCATCATTAAGGGCTCAACATCAAATTGGCATCAAATTTATTCTTCTTCCACATCATTTGATATCAAAACCATGTTTCCTAAAAAAATTGCATATACCTTTCCCTTCACCTTACCTATTCTACACTACTACTAAGGCTTTGTTTGGGACGGATTTCTTACTGCTTCTTAAAGCAGTTTTTTAGTATAAATATTTTAATTTTTATACTAAAAAGCTGTTTAAAAAGCAATAAAAAAATCGTCCCAAATGAAACCTTAAATTAGCACAGGTGACGATGCTACCTGTTTGGCAAGGAGTTGGTGCATACAGACCACAAAACAAAAGTGTGGTATTAGCAGGCTCACCCCCACTTGAAGTGGCACCCAAGATTTTGATGTTAAGGAAGTGACGCTTATAGAAACACCTCAAAATAACAGTGTGACTATCCATCGAAGAACCTTCGAGGCATACAAGCTTATCTGCATACATCTGGTGGTTGATGTTTGTCCATGTTGTGTGGTTAGGTAAGAGACACTTTGTATTTCTATGCATGTTCACCATAAGAGTTGCTTTCAAAACCTTAAGTTATCTATTTATATAGATTTATGCTTTCTTCAAGAGGTCCATTTCTTTTGATATTCAAGTTTCAATAAATCCTCACAGATAGAATGCCTATAGTTGTTTCTAAATAAGAAAAACCTTATCGATATTAAAACAAATACTTTGAATAAGAACATAAAACGTTTCAAAGATGATAGGAAAGAGTCCCTGCGAGAAAATAATCAAAAGAATCCTCAATGGCTATATATTAAGATAATTACTAGATGAATACTCAAAAGGATTGAAAAAGAGAGAAAAAAAAAAAACAAGGAACATAAAGTAGAAGTTTCTTCTGAGAATCCTCAATGCCACTTTTAAGAGAAAGTTTAAGATTAACCGATTAGGATTGATGCCAATCTCAATCACATAAGCTCTAAGTTGAAAAATCTGTTATTCAAAACTACAGAATGGTAGATACAAAGGCAAGTTCAATTTAGATTAAAGCATGAAAAATTGATAATAAAAGGACAGTCAGTACGGTATCACAATATAAAATGGCTGGAACAAGTCATATCAAAAGGTTCTTGAAGACCAACATGCAGATAAGCTGAGAAACTGCAATATAAACATGGGTAAAAATAACATGCTTGGAAATGGTGACCAAGAGATTCAAAGATAGATGTATAACCAAGTTTATTTTAAATAGGTATATATGAAAATCCCCCTGTGCTCATACATACAGGCAAAACAAAAAAAAATATTAACATTAACATAAATGAAAAAAAAATTAGACACAAATATCCTAACACAAATATGTTCAAGATAATTTTAAAGAAATATATTTGTTTTTGAGAGGAGAGTAATATATGACTAATCAATCAAAACTTAAATTGCTCTCATCTCCAAACAAACCAGAAGACAAAAAAAATCATCTCATCAAATTTGAGTCAGCATATCCTTTATCCAACATAGATATACACAAATTGCATAAATCTACACATGCATAGTTTGAAATAAAATCAGAAATAATAAACAATAAAAAAAATAAAACCTAGAAAATTAACCACTAAATCATATACAAGATTTTTCATTTGCTCCAATTAGGATACATAAACAAGGTAATATGAACCTTTTTAATGTTCGAAATACAAATAGAGCCATGCCAAGGAGTTATCCGCAAGGTAAGGGAGTAGTTCATAAATATTAATGATTTAGGCTTTGTTTGGGGCAGCTTTCTTACTGCTTCTTAAAGCAGCTTTTTAATACAAAATTTTATTTTTTTGTACTAGAAAGCTGCTTTAAGCAACAATAAGAAAACCATCCCAAACGAAGCCTTAATATATTTCAGAAGTATACTTGCTCGTTAGGAAGAAGATTTTCTAAATAGAGATGAAAATTTAAGTTTCAAGGAACCTTCCTGTTCATGACGGTGACAGGTATTCACAGCTGAACAAGCACGTATATGGAATTACCGAATTAAATCATAGTTAGCGAAACTCTTCAGATTGTCCACAGATTACATCAAAACGTGATCATTTGTTCAATTACCATTCTAAATCATCTTCAACATGTTAGCTACAAAAGGAATTTTTGATGAAAAAACAATAAAAGATCTAACAATCTAAGGGACCAGTTGTTTGAGCCTTTTGCCACAAAGTAGGTTTGACGTGGAGCTACAAAAAAAAAAAGTTTGATGTGGAGCTGACCTTCCTCCTGACATCATGCAGTTTCCACGTCCCGCAATGCAACTCCTTTACAAGTCCAACTTCTTTTTGTGTGCTGCCTTCACAAATCCCAGTTCACGAATGTGTTCCTCCATACGATTCCTTCACGTGAATGGATCATGTAGGCGCATCAATCTTTATGGCTTCAGTTTTGAGGACTCTTTCTTATCCATTGTCGGTTTTTATTTGGTCCGGTGAACGTACGCAACTCTACATTCAGCCGCCAGTAGAATCGCGCAACGCGTTTTCATTATTTACCGCGCGCCCCGACACCCCGACCCGGAACGGACCCAAGATTGCTCGGTATTACTAGGTATTGGTCGATTTTGCTCGGCAAAAACCAATACCGAGCAAATACCTAGTTGAACCGAGTTGTACCGAGTTTTTTCTAGCAATACCGAGCAAATACCTAGCAATACCAAGCAAATCCCTAGCAATACCGAGCAAATCCCAAGCAAATACCGAGTTGTACCGAGTTGTAGAAAAACTCGGTACAACTCGGTATTTGCATGGTATTGGTCTTCACATAGCGGTATTTCTCATTTTTGCAAAGCAATACCTAGCAATACCGAGCAAATACCGAGCAATACCGAGAAAATCGCGAATATAGCATTCCCGGGTTCCGGTCCGGGTCAAGTCATCGAGCCGCGCGGTAAAGAGTAAGAGCACGTGGCGACATGTTATTGGCGGCCGAACGTAGCTCTACGTCCGGTCAGAGGACGTAATAATTGTTCCCATTGTCGACCGTAGGAGAAATTCTATGTAATTGTTAAAGGAGTTCCCGAGGCACAAACAAAGAGCAATTATTGCTTAATAAAACTGATATCTTCCTCTCAAACTTAAGTGCTCTAGAAGGAAACTATCTCATTGTTTATGAGGTTTGAATCTCTTATTTGATGAATTCTGTTCTTATTAGTTTTTTCTATATATTTTGTGACTCTCTACGAGCACGATTAGCTTCAGTCAAACCTATTACAACTTGGAGCCTCAAATTATGTTATGAATCTTAATCGAAATTTGGCTTTTGTAAATTCAACGTTATGGAAGAATGTCTAATTGGATGTTAATTAAATAAATGTTTGGGATGAATTTTTTGTCTTCTACTTTTTATAAAGAAAAGAGAAGTTATTTCACAGAACTTAAAGTTTATTGATTGCAAATTTGACCTTGTGTGTGTGATCTTGTCATCTCAATCATAGATTTGCATTAAAAAACCTTAAATTTTAAGATATTCTACATCATAATTGATATCAAAGCTTCCAATGAAATCATATAAACTATAATGCTAGAGAATTACAATATGAGTGCTATGAGATTCAAAATTATTTTCTACATTCAGAGAGAAATATAATCTAAGGAAAATTTTAAATTAGATTAAAAACTTCGAAGATATCTTTGAACATATACAATATGTTCGATTCACAAAAAAATGAAAATGCTAAACTAGAACAGTTGGACAACTCAGTCATTTTGGTGGAGTGCTATTGCCGTGTATATATATATATATATGTATATATATATAGATATATATATGAAATATGTACAAATTATATTGTAGTTCTTACTAAAGCTCTTCAGCTTAATCCACCGATAGAATCCAAAGACGAACATCTATATGATTAATATTCTAGAACTTCCTACTCAAAAAAGGAATGCTATGGGAAAATAATGAAAAAAAATATCAACAAAATAAAATGTAAAAGCAACAAATGTACCAGAAAATTTCAGGTCAAGCAACCTGTGTAAAAAAAAAATTTTTTGCACCTACCAACGGAGAATAAATTTCAAATCCTCATTATAGAAAAAAGCACAAAAGCTGAAACTCATAACCTGATGTATGATGATATGACATTGAACCTAAAACTTCTGGTACCATAAATATAGATAAAGAAAATGTTTTCTTAAGCCTTTTTAAGAATCTAACTTCCATGATGGGTACAAGTAAGAATAGTTTTAATTTTAAAGGTTGGAACTGAGTTTGCAATGAAAATAAAGGACTAAATAATGATGGTTTTGCTAACAGAGGAGCAATGTGGCGGTGCTTGAGTAGGATTTCATGCATTATAGATTCCACTTAGGTTATAGGCGTCATGGACTCTAAGAATGGGCAGTATCATGATACGAATTACATTCAAAATGATGGCCAAATTGCACAAAATATAAATTAAAGCAAGCAATGGCGTACTGCACATTCTACTAATTATATCATGCAAAAAATGGAATAATTTCTACAAGAAAATCATTAAATATTCTATATAGTTTTCTCTTTCTCAACCTCTTATAAAGCTATTAAGCAACATTAGGAAAGTTTATGAATGAAACTGTTAAAACAATATAAATTCAATTACGCTCATAATTTATCCAGAGGACGCTAATACCAGAAAGGTAAAGTCATAATCACATTGTTGAAATAAAATCATTGTAAGAAATTAAACATAAGCAGGAATAATGAATATTTAAGCAATATCATTATAATAACAAAAATAACTCAAAAGTATAGCAACAGAATTAGTTTCGCACAAGCATATGAGGGCAGCAATAACTTCACATATGGACTAGGAACGCACCTTGGAAGATAGAGGAGGTAGTGAGACTCGCCGTAGACTTTTAGCAGGTTTTGTTACTTTCTTGATCTCTTCAAGTTGAAATGCAATCTCATCAAGGAGTTGTAACTGGAAGCTTTCCTTCTCTTTTTGGTCTGCATAAAGGCTTAGATTTTTTCTTCCTTGCCTGATGATCTCTAATCTCTTCCTTAGAACGTCAACTTCATTTTCAATTTTGTATCTTTCGCTTTCAACAAAAGGAAATGAACTCCGCGGATTGAAACATGAAGTTCTACCATACAAGCCATCAATCAAACTGATCCTATTTGTGATTTCTGAGCAGCTTCTTCGAATTTTAAGTTCCATTTCATCAAAATTTGTACATGATAATTCTTCCTCTGAAGCAATGACATTTTGGTTGCTATCTTCCTCGAACTGTACATGAACATCAAGGATGTTTGATTCAGTTTCATGTTGAGAAGATTCACTGCATCTCTGATCAGTTTCATCACTTCCCATTGTACATGGGCCTTCAATAGAAACTATAGTATCAATTGGGGTACCCCTCTCACCTTCATCTTTGGCAGTAGAGTCTGTAATATCTTTATGGTATTCAGCTTCAAAAGGTGCATTCAAGCTATACACAACTGAATCATCTACAGATGTAATATTTAGGATATTTGAAGACGATGAGTTGGTACATGTTGCGAGTATGGTTTTCTCCTGGAATTCCTGATCACAATCATCTGTACTGCTAAATAATTCAGGATGTTTACTCGAACCTACAAAATTATACATAAGATAACCTTGATTTGAGCCAACTATACTTGAATTCGTAATTGGTGATGATTCCACTCCAAAATCATTTGGTTCTTCCTTCTTTCCAACTGATTTATAAATTTGTTTCAACATCAGCATGGGATCATCTGAGGAATCAACGAAAGTATCAAATTTGTCTTTCAAAAAGTTCTCATTATCAAGCTCCAGCTCAACTCTCTCACCAGAATTCATCATTTGCTTATACATCTCGACTTCATTCTCAAGAACATGCTTCTCCCTCTCCCGCCTCACTATGATCTCTTTGAGAATCTCCATCTCTTCCTCATCATAAGCAGATTTCTCCTCAACCATTCGCTTATACTGACGGGCCTCCATGCCTATCTCAGCTTTCTCCTTCTGAAGCCTCAATATCATTGCCATGGCCTCGTCTGCAGCACTGGCAGCCGCATTCCTCTCCTTCTCCAATTCAAGATACAGCGCTGCACGAGCCCCTCTCTCCTCCTCAAGCTCCTGCTCCAAACTCCTCAACGTTTCCAAACTCAACACTTTATCGCATCCTAACAGGCCTCCAACGCCATTACATGAATCGTTCTCCTCTTCATCTGCAACCTCTTCCACCAAAACTGAACCCTCCAACCAAAAATTTGGTGGTGTTTAGTTTGATGCTATTTAAATATAAAAACTATTAAGATGTCAAAACTATCAAGTCAAAGATTACTTGCTTGGATTAATGCTACTGTGTTTCAAGATTGTAACTATTCAGGGCAATATTATCTTTAGAGTCTAGTACACTAAGGGTAAGAATAAAATTACTCCCTTAATATTGTGGTATTTGTAAAATGCTTTATAAATCTTCTATTGATGTATTACAATGGTTGTGTAATTCTTCCCTGAAGATAATGCATGGATCTTGCTTGTCTAAACTAAAGCGTTGTTAAATATCCTCTGTTGGCAGTATATCTCTGAAGCGTTACTTACAGCGCCTCTTGTTTCGATTTACACAGGTTATAGTAACAGAATTTTTAGCAAGATCATGACATAATGCATAGATAACCCAAAACAGTTACAAAAAAAAAAAAAACAACGAAAGAGAATTGATTCCACCCACCCATCCCCTCACCAAAAAAAAAAAAAGTTTGTCCATTCAATTTTAGGTCTTATCATAAAAGATGAAGCAATTGTTGCGTCAAATGATAAGAAGTGATTGAACTTACCATCCTCATCAAAATCCCAGGGGCCGCCGGAAATCCTCTCAGCCGAGGTCGAGCAAGACTTCTCCCGATCGTAGATCGAATACCCAGGACTTGGATGAACCAAAGGCTCCTCGGGCGAATCAGGGGGCATCTCGGGCGGCGGCAAATCGCAATCTTCACTAGGGTATTGGACAGCATAGCGACATCGGGGAGAGGGTGAAGCACCTGCGGGCAAAAGGGAATCAAAAGGAAAACGAGAGCGAAGTGTGTGATGGACGGCGGCAAGATTGGCTCTGGGGAAGTCGAGGAGGAGGCTGTTTTGGGCACATGAAGGGTGGCCGAATCGTCCATCGCAAGTGCATGGGAGAGAGAGACCGGCGAGGGAGAGAAGCTTCGAAGCTAAGAAGGCGATGGTGGCTCCGACGAGGAGGAGGTAGGCCAGGGCTAGGTCGAGGTAAGCGCCCACAAGAGAGGTGAGAGTCCAGCTCTCTACAGCTCGGCACGCCATCGACTGTTATGGTGGCTTCGGTTACCTGTGCTGAAAAGGAGATGACAGAGGGAAAGAGAGAAAGGATAAGCAAAGGCCAACACGGCATTTATTGAATCGACTATAAAGGAATTAAAGGAATTATAAAGACGGGATTAGTAGCTTACATTAATTATATCCCAAAGCTATCCAAATTTATGTACCATAAATATTATAAGAGATGATAGTGACTAAGAAAATTCAACCTGATGAATAAATATACCATCAAAAGTAATTTGATTCGAGTCCAAATATATTAAGATGAGTTATTTGAAGTAGAAATTATTCTGTGGAGACCTAAAGAAAAATGCCGCTCGGAGACCAACCAAAATACGACATGTCAACGGTACTGGATTGTTGTACTGAGCACAGCGGTGATATGGCACATTCTGTTTGGTCTTCGGACGACATTCTGCGTCCGCACATAATAATTAATCCATTTGAAGTACATATAAAAATTCCATAATATTAATATGATGATGAAATGATCTTTCAATCTTGAATGCTTATAATCAAATTGAATATCTTGGCGAGATGAGTCCAACGAACTCAATTTTTTTTATTTCTGATATCATTAAGGCACTTAAACTTTAAAAGAATGGTTTATGATCGAGACGATTAATATTGGCTATCCAATGGTGTATTCTTAATTCAACTATACTTGTAAAGAATAATACTCTTAAAAATTATAAATAAATCACGACTCTCAGTAATAGCTATGGGGGATGAAGATTGAGCTTGGACACTGACTTGAATTTGGAGATGGCTCGCCTTTAGGACCATTTCCATCCAACTATCACTCTTGAACCACTGCCATCAAACAATCATCATCAAACCTCTGCCCTCAAAACACTGACTACGATTCTCCAAGCACCAGTACCCGACCACTATTCTTCGACCACCATCACCCCGCTAAGGTCCTCAAACCATCTTCACCAAAACGATCATTGATTTGGTATATATTTATTTATATTATATGAAAATATAATATCACCAAAATGATATTAAAAGGTATATATTTATTTATATTTTTATATTTATATGAAGATATGTATGTATAGTATTGTATAACAAAACAATTATGATGATAGAGTGAGAGTTCAAAGTTCTAGTATTCTATAGAAATTTAGAACAGCTACAAATAAGAGAGGAGTTGTAAGAATTTCTTTGCTCGCAACCGCGGAAGTAAATACGACGCATCTTTTTTTTTTCGGATTTCTTTTTGTTTTTCAACGGATACGTGTATCGAATATGAATGTCCTTTTGAAATTAATTAGTATTTTAACTGGATACGTCTTTGGCGTATCCGACACGTATCGGTGGAGTATCGGAGGCGTATCCGTATATCGGTGTATCAGATATAGCACGCCTTCATAAATAGGTGTATCGGTGCAACATAGTTGACAACTAACTATGACCCTATGACCACCATGCCCAATTGCTATCCTCCCATTAATCATTATTGTCTATCTACATTAGCACTCGCTAATTTCATCACAAATCATCCCCATTAGCTCATATTTTTGTAATCCAACCTTTTCTAATTTAGGGGTGGGCAGATGCTTACATATACATAATAAAATTATTTCCATTGAGTCAAGTTCCGTGATTTTTTTCCCTTCATGTGTCATATATGTAAATACTTCGATTATGACTTAATAATTTTTTACTACTACGTGGGGTCGGCAAACATCTTTTGAATGCAATTATAATATTTTATTAATAAGAGATAATAATTAATTAAGACAAAATGATAATTATCTTAAAGTAATGATACTCTTAATTCTTTATTAAATTAATCGAACTCCTTCAAAATCTCGTTTCACATTTCCCATAATAGAAGCCTTCTATGTTTCCAGATATTTTCCTTGAAAGGCTGTAAAGGAATGCTTAATTAATTAGTTATCTTACAAAGGACATAAATGGTGGTCCATTCCGTCACGAGCTATAAAATTTATTTATTATTTATTATTTTAGTTGAAGGAAAAAAATTATTTATTATTTATTTTAGTTGATTAGGTATATATTTATTTATATTTGTTGACTGTAACTGTCGCTCCCCACCGACTGAAACCCCAAACGACACAATGATTCTTCCACCGACTCTCTCGACAGAAACCGACTACTCACGACTTAAAAAAAAAAAAAGAAAAACAACGCTCTCTCTTATTCGCTTTTTCACGCACAGATACGCACCGAGAGAAGAGACGGAGTTTTCAGAACTTACCTCTCGATCTCCCGTTCGCAATTTAGAACAGCTACAAATAAGAGAGGAGTCGTAAGAATTTCTTGAGTTTTTTATATGGGAAACTCAAAAAACACAAAAGCTATTAGATCTGACAAAATATGGCAATGGTGGTTGGAGAATCATAGTTAAGTCACGGTGGCCAAAGAATCATAATTGGCTAATGATGGTAAGAAGATTGCAGTTAGAAGATGATGGTCGGAGAATCGTAGTTGGACGACGGTGATTGGAGGACCATAGTCAAGTGACAGTAGTTGAAGGACTGTAAGAGGGAGACTATGGTCGAATGACAAAAGTCAAATGATTGTGGACAGATGACCGAAGAGGACAATCATGGTTGAAAGACCGAAGTTTGGCAATGGTAATTAGAGGATTGTAATTGAGTGATGGTGTTCAAAGGACAATAGTCATGCGATAGTGGTCAAAAGGCCACAATGTTTCAAGGCTCTAATCGGTCGACAGTGGTATGAGTTCAAAGGATAGTAGTCGAGGCACAATTATCAAAAAATCATAATCCGTTCTTTTAAAATTTTGGTTTCTTAATGATAACAAAATTAAGCAATCTTAACCTCTTAACTTCATCTCATCTAGACGCTCAATCTGACCACAAGAATAAAAGATTTAAAAGCCGTTTAATTATCTGATCAATATCCTAAAAGTTTTAATCATGTTTCAAGTTCTTGATCTACGCTCGAATCACTTTTAATATCAATAAATTTATCAGATTGAAATATTCAAAAATCAATTTTTACAAGCTCCTAAATCAAAGTCATTAACTACATCAAAAATATTAATAAATATGAGAACAAAAGACCTTTTTGTCTCCTACCAAAAGATGAGAAACTAAAGACGTTCAAAAGAAACGGCAGTCGGCAGCTGACGCCTGCAGCCAAAGCGTCTCGTTCGCTGGAGGCTTTATTCAGGCCACTTGTCTTTTTCCTTGCTAATTTTTATATTCATATTTATTTGCTTCTCGTCTATTTTATTTGCCTCTAAGGAAATATGATATGAATATCTGGTTAGATATCAATTTATAAATCCTGCCTTTCCTTTTTTTAAAAAAAAAATGTTTTCGAATATTATGTCAATCAAAATAGATGCATAAGCATCTTATGGACTCAGACTGCTAATCTCAAAGATCAGAAAAATGAACCGGCATCCGCGAAAAAGAAATCTCCTGGTTGCCCAAAAAAGAGAAGGCCCTCCAATTAGATGATTAGCAGCTACATCATCGTCCTTGCATGAAATCCTTCGAATTAAACATTCACATAATCAAAACTGATATTCAAAAGCCTGAAGAATCCACCATATCAAAGTAGATACCAAAATTCCATTATGTTAAGAATCAACCAAAAACCGTCCCTCCAACAAGACAGGCCAGCTGAAAATTCTAGCTGCAAAATAACCTCCAGTAAAATTGAACACAGCACCGAACTCCTTAACCAGACCAAGGAATTCTCAAATTTTCGGAATGATTCCAGGTCACAATTTTTGCCTCAACTGCAGTTTTGATGACCAATTAAACATTCACACTTCACTTTTTTGTTATGTGCGCTTTCATGTCATGGAAATAGTATAAATTAAATTTATAGTTTTAAGGGCTCAGTATAAAGAATTGCCCTTAAAACTATAATATTTTTTTTTTTTTTAGATTGTTCTAACTCTGTTTTTCTTTTTAGCTTCGCTTACTAGTTTTTAACAGTTTTCTTTTTCCGGTTTTTAACAGTTTTATGTTTCCTGTTTCTTTCACACCTGAACTATTTTGTTTGATTAATGAAAGGGCTTTGCCATATTTTTCCCAAAAAAAAAAATTGATAGTTTAAATTTCAAATCGGGAAGGCGGCAATTTTTATAAAAATGATTATAAAAAATAAGCTTTTTTTTTTTTTGGGGGGGGACATTTAGGCCATTTAAGACAAACTCGCACACAAGACGCATACACATAGACTCGAACCTTAGACCTCTTAGCTGGAAGCCTAAACTCTCAACCATTTGGCTAGAGAGGGTTGTGTAAATAAGCTTTTTTTTTAAACCACAATAAAAAGCAGAGCTTTTTGATGTAATTCTTATTACTTCTTAAAATAATTTTTAAATATAAAATTTAAATTTTTTAAATAAAAATAGCTTTAAGTAGTAAAAAAACGTACCAAACAAAACTTTAATATAAAAAATTCATGATAGTAGTGAAAAAGTAATAGCCAAATAAAAAAATTGACTATAATTTGAAAATTAAAACTTCAATAAAACTATCCCAAACGAAGTCAGAGAGTTCATTTGAGACAACTACAATTTTTATAAAAGTAGTTGTAATAAAATAACTTTTTTAAAAAATATTGAAAAAATCAACTTCCTAGCACAAAATTATTGAAAATAATAAAAAAATAATCCTTGAGGCTAAGCTCCACTAGGTGGTTTGCCATTGATTTAAAAAATAATCATTGAGGGGAAGCTCAAAGGTCCCCTTCTCACTAAGGGTACACATCAATTGAAAATGCAATATTTATCAAAGCCATTTGTCCTCTCTGAAAGGATTTGGCAGAAAGCACATTGAGATAACTCATAAAAAAAGATCAAAATCAACTTGAAACTCATCAAGAGATGCCTATTTTGGACAATTATTAGCTAAAAAAAAAAAAACAGTTCTCTTTCTTCACTGATGTAATAACTAAAAAAATTAGAATACAAGTACATCAAACAGAGCACATAGAACTGGAGCTGCTATATTTCATTCTAATGTTACAGAGAAGATCACAAAGAATCTGCTTTTATGAAGAAAGAGAGCCTTATGATGAATACTAAGAAGCTGCATGAGAAAGTACATAGGTGAAAACAGAGAGAGCTTCCTGAAGAAGGCCGGCACGAATATCTTGGGGGATTGGAGCGTCAAGCATCGTCTCAAAACAGCTCATTTGAACTGATGGAGTTGAGCCTTCACCTGGAATGGACTGCAGCAGGTCACATAGCTCCTCTGCCATCCTCGAATAAGTTGCTCTAGAACACACAAATTTAGAAGGCAAGAAAAAAAAAATGTAGTTTTACACAAATTTCACATGAGCTACAAATAAAGTAGTGCGTAAATCTCCCGATAAATTTGATGGATGTGTAGAATAACAGGCACAATGATTGAAATGCAAGTAAAATATTGTTAGACCTGTCCACTGAACCGATCCAGCTGGTCAGACTGGCTTGCGAGCAATAGAGGCAGAGAAGTTCTGCTTCCTTGATAAAACCACATAGTCCAAAAGAGCATATTATGAAGGTTTTAGGAGAAGTTTAGAAGGAAAATTTGAATGTAAGGTCTGTTTAGAGGTTTCCTTCTGGATTGTATGCATTAAACAGTTTGTTTTTCTTGGATTATTGCATCTTGAATTTGGCTGAAATTAGACTGTTTTTAGGTGTTTGGGATCTAGCCACGGCTAGAGATTTGGGAGAGCCGGATCTTCCTCTCCGATTGAAGATCCACTTGTATCTTGTTTTTTCTTTCATAAAAATTTCAATAAAAAAGTGTTCGAGTGTTTTATTCTTGATTTTTTTGTCGTTGGTTTTCTGAAATTGTTGAAATCAGAATTCAGCCAAGGCTTTTCCTAAATTTCTGCACGTGCTTCCCAACAAACATCAAAACTATGGCTTGGCTGCACTTATTTTGCAATAAATTTTGGTGGCGCTGTGTTTTGATTGGCTTCTATGAAGGGTCTCTGTTTTGGGGTTGACTCATCTATGTTGGCAGCATCGGTTTTCAACTATCCTTCAACGCTTGTAGGGAACAATCCTTATGATCTCCTCTATAACTTTTTTTTTTTTGGTTTCCCGTCCCAGGGTTGCTACACAAACTTGGCTACCCGAATGTTGATGTTATGCAAGCCCTCTTGCAGTTCACTCTGTTTGAATGGCGTGGAAGACTGCTCTTTTAAACTTTTTTAATTGATAATTGAAGAAAGCTTTATAATTATAATTATGGGGATCTAAGGCATTTAAAAGCAAGTCTAACTGAGTTCTATTTGATTGAATAAATTTTCTAATTGATAGAATTCCTCCTAGACTTCTCCCAATGCGATAAGAGATTAAATTTTCAAAAGAGGTCATCTCCATGGATAGTTGTGAAGCTTATTTGTTACTATTTAATACTACAACAACAACATCAAGCCTTTATCCTACTGTGGGATTTGTTACTATTTAATAATTACATATATATTCTCTATTTAATAATTATTTATATTTTTATGAGTTTCATTAAATTTCGTAAAATCTTATTTTTAAACTATGGATTGATTTTTTGAAAACATATGATCTTCATGCTTACAAAATTCAGTGAAATTTCTTAAATATAGCTATTAAACTATCAATTGTGGCAATTTCCTCAGTTTTTTTTCCCTTGCATCTAAGGAAATGAATAGTTCTCAAAATTAAAGGCTCGTGGACTACAAAATGTATTTCTTTGCCTAAATTTATACATTTCTTCATAGATTTGTATTAGAAAATCCTAGACCCTTAGATACTTAATATTAAATTTGGCATTAGATTTTAAGGTGATGTCAAAATATTAGCTACAAGTGGAGATTAATATCAGGGTTATTTGAAGATCGTCAAAATGATGAGATCTTAAGAAGTTTGCAAAATGAATCAGTTGAATTACTAAATGAATAAATCAAATGAGTGAGCATTAATATTAAATGAAAGAGCTAACTGAAATTTTCAAATCCTCAAAAGTTCAACCACGTCACCAAGAACTTGATTCAAATCCCGACCATGGACCCATCCATTTAAATGTCAACATGGATAGGAAACAAGAAATTAATCAGGATAAAATAATCAAAACAGACCATAGAAGACATATGATGATAAAGCTAAATGTATCATAGATGCCAACATATGATTTAAACAAAGACAACTAAAGAAGTAAAAAAATTGGGCCATCTAAATTTGATAGAAAAATAGATCCTAGCTACTTTCTAACCAGGTTCTGGATGTGGGTAGTTTCTTCAAATGCAAATTTCAATTGGAGTGAACATCAAGTAAATTTGCCAAATTGAAATGAACTGAACAAGTTCAAATGTTAGATAAGTATGGAAAAATAAAGAGAGATATTGTGTAGAGAAGTTCACAAGTACTTGGGTTGATATGAAAAAAAAAAATTAATCAAGGAAAAATATTTCATTATCACATTATCATCATTTGTGTTTGATGAGTATAAAATGCTAAAAATAAAGAATAAAAACTATTATATGAACACATTGGATGAATTACTAGTGTTCCGAAATTGAAAATCCTAAAACAATGTTTTTGAGTGTTAGATATGGATTATGGCATAGAATTAAAAGAGAAATGACAACTCATCACATTCCTTCATTACGTCATGTTTTCAAACTTTGCATTACATTTTGAATAGATGTTAAAATTTCCTACTACAAAGAGAGCCACAGCATATTATGAAAATATATCATTTTGTCAAGATAACCAAACTGAATCTATTGCACCTAATATATTTAAAAGAAATAACACGATTGTTAACAATGACAATAACGAAAACCCCTTAATATTGTATGATTGTATCTAGTTCTAAAATTTCTGCAAAAAATAGTTTTAGTTGTCAATAGATTGATTGGTCATGCAGATGAATATACCCGTACGAAATTAGATATTAAAGAAGAAATGAAAATGGAATTAATGAAGGCAATGATGGTTGTGAAATTGATGAAGAAACAAGTGATACGAAGATGTTTTGATGAAATTTTCATTAAACATTCTAAAATGTGTACTCTTTATTAATGACATGATCACCCAAAATCACAATCCCTCCACTAGATCTATCACAAGTTCACAACTAAAATTACACTCCATGTATTCGATTTTAGATCTACTAAAATGAAAACCTTTAAACTCTAAGGTTGACTTTCATAATTCAAGATTATTTTCAACTCCCTCTCCAGTCTTATCAGCATGAAAAATATCATCAACAAAAAGAATACACCAAGGTAAATCCTCTTGCAAATGTCTTGTAAGAACATCCATGACTAAAGAAAAAAGATATGAGCTTAAAGCTGATCCTTTGAGTAATCCAACTAAAATAGGAACATACTTGATCAAACCACCTTGTGTTTGAACACAAGTAATAACTCCTACATGCATATCCTCAATGAATTAATACAAGCATTATTAACTCCTTTTTCTTTTCTAGAAATCTCTAGAGCACTTCTCGTGAAACTTTATCATAAACTTTCTCTAAATCAATAAATATCATAACTAGATCCTCCTTATTCTCTCTATACTTCTCCATCAAACCTCTTAATAAATGTATAGCTTCCATAGTAGACCTATCCAGCATGAATCCAAGTTGAATTTGAGACTCTCTCAATAACTCTTTGCCATAATTTTAAAGCATGACACCATAACTTAATTCCTCTAGAATTCGAGCATCATCTTTATTCTTAAAAATAAGAATCAACAAACTCCTCCACTCATCTGACATTTTTTTATTCTTCAAAATAATATTGAAAAGTTTAACACCTCAATTGGAATATCATCATGTCCTATAATTTTTACACACTTCATTTTTTTAAAGCCTATCTAACTTCGATTTTACTATTACGCTGATAAAAACTAAAATGTTTGAATGCATAAAAAAAGCTAGAAAATATACGTGTCAATTATTTGCACAAATATACTTGAGCAACTTTGTTCATTTCATAGGTACAACTAACTTCAATATTTTACGGTCAATAACATGAGAACCTTTTTTTAATCCTCTTACACATGCATTGAAGACAAGAGGTTTCGTCATGGGTGAGAATTCGGAGAGGAAGCAAAAGAAAGGAAGAAGGATTGATCGTCATTTGGTTGTGTGAGGAAGACAAGAAATCAAGAAAAATAGAGAGATAGAAGGATTGAGCGAGATATACATGGAGGGAAATTGAGACCTGCGACGAGAAAGGGAGACAGGTGGTGACCAAGCAGGAAATATCGTTGTGCTCGATCATGCAGACTTATAAGCCGAGTAGGGACTTCATGTGCTTTAAACTGTTGATATTATACATTGACTGAGTTGCGTTTGGCAAAACCAAGTTGTCGATCCAAGATGGGTAGTTTAATGCTAGTTATTTGAGGGAAGGCTTGAGTTAATAGAAGAAGAATGTATATATTTAAACTAGAAAATTTTAAATTTTATTTTGAGTTAGAGAAAATTTAAATTTAAAATATTAGTTAAGTGTTATCATTTATATCCGCAAATCACGAAATTTAATTTAGAAAATGCTTGCAAAGGTCATAAGTTAAAAGAAATGAAATTTTTTATTTAAATAGATTTGAAATAAGATATGAACATTAATTAGCAATGCTATAATAATTATTGGTGCAAGAAAGGAGAATTTTAATATATATATTTATTTATGTATATATATAAACCTATTTTATAGTCGTTAAATTAATTGATAAAGGCTTTTACTTTCATGATATGAGATTTATATAGACTAGTTTTAATTTTTGAAATTTAATGGATAAATAAAAAGACTAATACAAATTAGGTTAATGAAATGTTAGATATTAAGTTAAAAATTATAAATATTAATTAAATATAAATTTATATACTTGTACACTGTTAAATAATGAAAATTATAAAATTGGAATTAAGGAGTGACAAAAGCAAGACATAAAAAAGTGAGCTCAGTACTCATGTTCCTATTCTTACAGTAATCATATTATTTTCTCTAATTTGTTTGCATTGAATCAATTGATACTTGTTTAATTAATAATTACAGTAAGATTCGAGCATTACTTATATTTTTCTTTTTCAATGAATATCATTTCAAAGTTATTAATGGTTAGCATGATAATTCATCAAATCTAATATAGAAAGTTCTTGAACGATATATAATAAAATGACAATATAAAAATACTTGCATGTACATGTTGATTGAATGAGTACAACTCCTTATGGTTGGCTGAGGATGTAATCTACCTACATGCATGAAATAGAAAAAATTTTGGAAAAGATTATGAAAAAAGAAACGGAAAAAGGAGAACCTTAATTTGTACTATTTATATGGCGTCTCCTTGAGAATTGTATTAGTTATAGAAAATGGTTAGATATGATATGTGTGTGTGCATAGTATGCTATTTATGATCATGAATTTTAAATAGAATTGCCAGTTTATAGCAAGCGTGCATCAAAGAGTTTAAATGAGTGGATGACAGAATGTGTATTGTAAACAGAATGCTTCGAAAGAAAAGTATTTGTTGAAATAGTTATAGTATTTTTCGTCTCTTTCAATATATTGAAAATAGTTATTGTTAGAAGTTTTAGCGAATGAAATTTAAATAATCGTCTGACCGTTTGTTCATACCTCGTTAATTCAAGCCTCTGGGCAGATTAGTAATAATACCTATACAAATATCTCATTGTTATCTCCTTTATTATGATTTTCATTATTCAATTCCTTGTGATTTGATTCATCACGATTCACCCACTAACTATTTGATTTTAGCTAACCAATTCATGTTGCTACACTAGTCCTTGGGGCTCAACTCAATTTGGATAGGGTTCACGAAAGCACTTATGGATTTTTTAATTGAGCAATGAAAGAGCATTTAAGATTCTAAATATGAGGGTATGAGGCTTAAAAGAAAAAAAAAATTATCCTTGATTTTTGTTTTGATTAAATAAATTATTGGTTGGATGCAATTTCTTTTATACTTCTAATACAAAGAATTAAGATTTTCTAAGAAAGTTGTCTCATTATACAGGCGTGAGGTTTGGTTGCTCCTATTAGGTATTTTCTTACCTGTTCTACATCTATTCACTATTTTCTAATTGTAGGTTTGCATGTGTGATTAAGCTTCTTAAATTTAGTACAATCTCATTTTTAGTGATGTTATTTTCAGTGAGCATATAGTTTTCATGCTTCCAAATTTTTACAAAGATTTTTAGAAGACTGCTATATTATCACTTGTGTGTGTGTGTCTTTTTGAGTTTTCATTTTTTTCTTAAAAAACAAATAGTTTTGTAAATTAAAGATTTTGACCTATGAAGTTTAAATGCTTGGGTGGATTTGTGCATCCCATCATAGATTTGCATTGAAAAACATAGAACGTGAGACTATCTGCATCACTTTGCATACAAGCACTTTTATCAAGTTTCAGCAAACCAACGAGCCGCTTGGACAGTGAAGAAATAAATGAGAAGGGACAGTTAATGAAGCCTCAGTAATTTTAGTAATCAAAGAATACCATGTCATGTACTAAGAAATACTTGCTCAAGTTATCAGCACGTGACCAAAAGAACAGACATAATCGAAAGTAAAATTTAAGCCACATAAGACGTCGTGTGATGCTTCTAAAACCCCAAAACTTCTTGAAAAAAAGACAAAATAAGAGTTGGGTGTATGCAGCAGTCTTGTTGATAATACTGTGTGAAGTATTATACTAAAACCATCTTGAACATTCTTATGAAAAAGAATGAGGCCACTGGAAAAGAAAATATCAACGAGCAGATTCCTAGTTCCTAATAAATATGAGAAGCCCAACATGATGGGTTAGAAAGCTGGTGTATTTATATAAAAACGTAATAAACAATGCCTGTGGAAAAAAGAATCAGATTTTGAAGAAGGAAAAGCCATCTTTGGAGCACAAAAAAACACATATGGATCTTTTGCCGAGCCAGAAAAAAACAAGACGCTAAATAAAAGAGATTTTAGTTCAAACTTCCAGAAAGATCACGAGATGGACTTTCTTTAATACCTCGCATCAATTGGGAGTCTGCTTCCCCAAACTCGTAATGATTGATTTAGCCGACTGAAGAAATGCCTGCATTCTTTATTTTTTCTTGCAAGTAGGTCCTATTGCAGGGCAAGAAAATATTTCATTAATCAGAAATGAAAAAGAATAAATCAAGATGCTCCATAATTAAGTGGAAAGTGACAATCAATCGCAGTGCATCTTCAGAAGTGTGAAGTTGTGACTGGTGCATATTCAGAACTATGAGATTCAACGTGTAAGAAATAGTGCTTTCAAAAATCTAACAGAAGCCACGGCTCGGCACTACGGTCACCAGATGAAAGAAAATAACAGAACAGGTCTGATTTACCCAAGGTTAGAAGCATATTTCTAGATTTCTTTTTTCTTCCCTTACATATGTTATATATAGGTTCATTACTTTTTTTAATTATTTTTCCTACTATCTAAAAAGCCTTAATAATTATAATTTTTATAATATTTATAATATTATATGCATTGAGTGTGAAGATATTAGGATCTTAATTTCAAGATTTAGACATCAAAAAAATAAAACATACAATTTCAAGAAAAAATTAAACAAAAATCAAAGAAATGAATTTTTTTTTTTAAGTAAAATGAATCTTTACACAAGTAAAATCAGAAAATCATAAGTATACTAGATTGACCCAAAAAAAATTGAAGTTAACATTGCTGAAAATGCATAATTCCAAGTAAACCTTAGGCCTAGAAGAAATGCATATTAAGATTTAAAGAGATCTAATAGAAGTTTGAGTACTTAGATTAACAAAACTTTTTTAATATAATCATAAAAACAAAGAGGATGCTAACTTATTAAGAAAGATTTTAGTGGTCATTCTTAAGAATAAAAAAATGTTAAGGATTATCATCATTATTGGGAATCAAATCTGTCAGTTCTATAGTGCGGTTTTTGGAGAGGGTAATTAAACCTAAGCTTAGAAAAATAATAAGTATTGTAGTAGCAAATTTCTCTAATGTCTAAAAATCTAACATTGAGATGATGTTCCTATTAAAATAATTAATAAAGAAGTCTAGAGTACAATAATTTTCTCATTTATCTTGAAAAGATATATAATAGAAAAAAATCAAGAACTAGTTTGGCGGGCTTTAAAGATAAAACAGTGTAAAAAAGATATGTTAAATTTATTAAAGATATGTTCAAACGAGACATGGCCACCCATTTAACAATTAATAAGATAACCAAATTGTTTAGAATTATAAAAGATTACATTAAAGATTAACATTAGATTTGTCCAACTTGTATTAATTATATAGATATTTATAAAGTATATATACAGATTGAGACATTTGGGGGCAAATTGTTTGTAAATGAGATTCTCGTGGATAAAATATTTTCCAAAGAAGAAACTCATAAAAATAAAGAATTTTTTTAAAAACTCATAAACATAAAGAATTTTTTAAATAAGGGGTGCACATATAGTAAAACAAACACATGGCTTCAAAAATTTACGCCCAGCCTTTCTCAAAAGAGTTCAAGGACGTTCCAAGTCAATTTTTAAAAAGGCATATTAGATTGAAGATAACACACTACCTACACTACCTGCAGATTTCACCCTCATTTTGCAAGCACTTTGTTTTCTAGTTACAGATTTTCCATATGTGCAAGCCCCTATAGATAATTGTTGCTCTTACGGTGATGAACGAGAACCTTCGATTAAAGTTAGCCATTAGATAAACACGATGTGCTTGGCGAATAATAGCAACAAATTGATTTATGATTGAAATTTATCACCTTATACTTAAAGCGGATGATAAAGGGAATGATGACGAACTCAATCAAGATCACATAGTTTTGTCATCCCGGTTTGTCATGATCTCTGATTTACTTAGTCAAAAGAGGCAATTGGCCCAACCTGACCGAAGTACGCTTGCGGTAACTATGGGTTACTTCATCCAAAAAACTTCTTGACCTAGGTTGGATGTTTGTATAAAGGGATAAATTTAAGTCGACATTAGCTGACATAGAGCTTTGTACCCTATCAAGAGCATCATATAATTCATTACTCAATAGTTATTAGCCCATTGCAAAACCTGCGAGCTATGGCCGTGATCATAATTTAATGATGTTGTTTTGTGGCAAAGTCACCGATCATGTAAAGTTGAAGCCCTGTGAACTGAGCCCAGCCCCCAATGGTGGTAACATAAGTTAATTAGCTTACACATAATTTAAAAATTAATCATTCAATACATTTTCATGTATTCTACATTTTCATGTATTCTTCTAATTTACTCTAAGTTCATATTATTTAGGAACTTCAAGTTAATACCACTAGGTGTTCTCTTTGGAGCCTAGGAGATCATAGGTTGAGTGTCGACTGTGTCTTAACTCAAGGTAAGTAGTCTTTATTAATTAAAGAATAAACACACCCTTTTTAGGTGTGTTATCCTCGTTGCTCGAATTTGGTTCATAAGTTGTCCGTCCTGCTTTCAATATTTTTTTATTGTTATACATGTGTAGCATATCTTGTTTATTAGCCATAATGAAATTATCATGCAATAAAGTCAACATTATCTTGATTTATTAAAGCATAAGCTCTTATCCATTTAATTTGATTCATATTGTACAGAATTTACCTTATAGAAATTAGCTATGTTAAATGCAATAAATGATATTCCAGCAAATCATATTGATTGCAAAATTCACAATTCCCATATTTAATATAAAACACAAGTTGAAAACCTAATTATGAGAAATATGAACATTACATGCATGTGCGCAATAATATGTAATCGATAGAGCATTTTTGGACAAAATCGATATATATATGATGAATAAGTGATAAGTTATATTGAGGTACGATGATATTTAGAGCAATTGCATATGTATGAATTTATATCAAATTGCATTAATGATAGTGTTACATACACATTTGTAATATCATCATATTAGAATTTATCAAAGGATGACATATTTAATCTACACATTGATCCGTCGATTATATGTTACTACGTAGTTTCTCTTCCCCTCTTTAGTTGGTCATGCTGCATGCCTTATCTCCTTGTTTTTTATACTTTAGGTCTATCAGGTTTGAATTTTCAAACTCACTTATTCAATTTTCACATAGCATTTATTGCCGAAGTGTTTGATGAACCCTCATCACTGAAGCAGATATACTAGCAGTATGAATTTTTTTTTTTTACTAGCAGTATGAAATATGTGGTACTTTAAGTTTTTGTAGTAGGTATTGTTTAAAGGTTTGGCAATTTTATTTTAATAGTTGCTTCTTTTAGTACTCTTTTCATATATTGTTGTTTCTATTTTATTGATGTACTACTATTTTGATTTATGATAACAAAATAAAATTTTATTTTTCTTTTCGTGGTGTACTCTAATGAGTGTTGCTATATTATTTGTATATAATTTTTTTTTTTCGTATGAAAGCTAAACAAGTTTTACTTATCCTTTCATCATGTATCGTGTTGCCAAGATGTACCGCCATCTGAACCAAGAGTGTGATGGGTTGAAGAACTTACATGTTGCTGAGATGTACCACCTTTCAAACCAAGGGTGTGACAAGCTAAAGGCCCCGATCATAAAATTTGTTTGTGAAGTCATTTTACGGCAAAACCATTAGTTAAAGGGCATATGATATATCTTTATTGGCGAGAGATTGTTTGAGAATGAATCAAAGGATATGCTTGATAATATATTGCGTTTTGTGAGCTGGGATTATACTCAATTTTATCACACTCAGACAACAAATTATGGAGGATAAGTGGATTTTGCTTTTAAGTATTATGATGGTGGATTTTGCTTTAAGTATTTTCAACAAAAATAACAACAATAACAAAAACAAGCCTTTATCCGACTACGAGAGGTTGGCTTCATGAATCCTTTTTCAACATTGCGTCCTATTAAGAGTCAAATTCTCATTTAAATTTAATTAAAAAATATATTTCTAAATTTTCTAACTAAGACTTTAGGTCTACCTATACATTTCTTAATATAAACCAAATCTAATACATTTACTCTCCTAAATGGGTCATCTGAATGTCGACATTTTATGTGTCCAAACCATCTAAAGAGACTCTCTAATCTAATATGCCACTAGAGCTACTCCAACCTTTTCACCTATATACTCGTTTCACATTCTATGATTTCTATTTCTAAGAGTGAAGCCACTCATCCACCTAAGCATCCTCATCATTGCAATACCTAACTTAATTTTATGCTTCTCTTTTAATGACCAATATTCTATTTCACAAAGCATTGCAGGCCTCACCACCATCTAATAGAATATTCCATTAACTTCGAGGGGTACTTTTCTATCACACAACAAGCCCGAAGCATTCCTCCACTTCAATCACCCAACTTGAATTCTACTAATAATATCCCCATCTATTTCACTATCACTTTGAACAATAGACCCAAAAATATCTAAAACATGTACTCTTATTAATGATTAAATCGCCCAACATCACAATCCCCACCCCAAGCTCTATTACTACTAAAATTATACTCCATGTATTCGATTCTAGATCTATTCAAATGAAAACCTATAGACTTCAAAGTTGACCTCCATAATTCAACTTTTCTTTCAACTCCCTTTCTAGTCTTATCAACAAGATGAATATCATTAGCAAAAAGCATACACCATAGTACATCCTCTTACAAATGTCTAATAAGAACATCTATGAATAAAGCAAAAAAAGATATGGGCTTAAAGCTGATCCTTAATGTAATCCAACTAAAATAGAAAAATACTTGGTCAAACTACCTTATGTTTGCACAAAGTATCAATACCTACATACATATCTTTAATTGACTTGAATATAATCATTATTAACTCATTTCATTTATAAACCTCTCCAAGTCACTTTTCTTGAAACTTTATCGTATGTTTTCTCTAAATCAATAAATGTCATATGTAGATCCTCCTTATTCTCTCTACACTTCATCAAACCTCTCAATAAATGTATAGCTTCAATAGTATACCTACCCAGCATGAATCTAAAATGATTTTGAGAAACATTAATATCACATCGTAATCTATGCTTAATAACTCTCTCCCAAAGTTTTAATGTAGGACACATTAACTCAATTCCTCTATAATTCGCACACTTCTGTGCGTCATCTTTACTCTTAAAAATAGGAATCAACACATTCTTTCTCCGCTCATCTGGCAGCTTTTTATCCCTCAAAATAATATTTAAAAATTTTTGTAAGCCAAAAAATTCCTTCATCTCCTAAGCACTTCACACCTCTATTAGAATATCATCAAGTCCAACAATTTTTTCACACTTCATTTTCTTTAAAGCATCTCTAACTTCTATTTTACTGATACAACGATAAAAACAAAAATCTTCATTTTCTTAAGGATGCTAAGATCACTAAAATCAATTGTATTCTCACAATCTTCATTAAAAAGCTTATCAAAATATTTCATCCATCTTTATTAAATATCCTCTTTTAATAAAAGCACTTTTTTATCATCATCCTTAATGCAATTCACTTGAACTAAATCCTTATTTTTCATATCTCTTTGTTTGACTAACTTATACATACATCTTTAGTCCTCCTTAATATATAATTTATTATATAAATCATTAAAAGTTAAATCATTTGCATTGTACATTTCTTTCTTAGACTCCTTACAAACCCCATTATATCTTTCTCAAATTTCCAAACTTTTAAATTTAAACTAATTGTTATAATAAAACTTTTTATTTTGAATCTTTTCTTACACATTTTAATTCTACCAATATCAAATTTTAATATTAGAAGTTTTTCCTTTCAATACTCGAAGCACATTATTTGTAACATTCTTAATACCACTAACTATTTTTTCCCACATAATATTAGCTTTCTCAAGCACAGTTAAAATCTTAAGATAATGAATTTTACTTTCAAAAAAAATTTTATTAGTGCTCTTTAAATGACTCTATCTAATTCTAAGACAACATTTTATTTTATTTTTCATATATTATCCCTTCATCTTAAAATTTAAAACTAATAAGCAATGCAGGGTACATAAACATGCTTCAAGTATTTTTCACATTTCTTTTTTTTTAATAATTTTATTTGGATATAAACCTAAAATAATTTGTACTAAGATTTAGTGGCATTTCAAGAGATAGTATCATCACGTTGAATGATTTTATTTTTTTGTTATTTGAACCATGCGTACTTTGTTTGCTTGCTAACAAAGGATTGAGTTCAAGTATCAACTTTGTGAGCTAACATACCGGTGATGAACTCGAGAGTTCCTATTTTTTTTAGTAATGAAATAAGGAATTAGCAACTTTGCCCTATAGGCAAGGTGACTCGCTTGAGAAGCATCATGTATGAATAAATTTGACAAGTACATTTGAGAGTGTTTATGAATTTTCAAAATAATTGATCATTCTTCCAATAAGGGTTACATGATTCTTAAAGTGAATTGAATTTAATTTCAACTTAATTTCGGTCCACACAGCATTATCATACATTGAAGTTAAGCATTTAACATGTTCAACGGAGCATATTCGAACTAACTTGAATTTAAAAATATATTAGTGAAGTTTCCAAATAATTGCTTGCTTCAAGTCGTCACACATTTTTTGCAAGAAAGAATTTGAGTTCATTCATCTTAATCCATGTTGCATTCTCAGACCACAACTTTAGGTGTTTGATGTATTGTCCGGAGCATGTGCGTGTGAATTGATTTCAACTATTTCACAAGCTTTTTATGTATTTACACATCATATTAGCACATTTATCAATGCATTTATATACTTCTTAATACACTTGCACTACACACTTGCACGTTTATTGATGCAACTATGAGATGCACTTGCATACTTGCATGGTCTTTTGTTCCCTTACATAATGCATACATGCATTCATCAGTACGTTTGCAAATTTTATGTGCACTTGCACAATATAGTGTGTTTTCATTACATTTGCATGGTAGATTTGGAGAGTGTGCAAACACAACTACTCTCGATGATACGCGTCCTACAAACTTTGTCAAAATAATCGTGCAATCCCCATGACACGCAACAATAAACTATTTTTTTTCGTTTGAAAAATTTTCATTCATGGGGTTATGCCGCTTGTTCATGGGATGTATATAAGCTTCCTTTTTAGTGATTAGTGTGCATGTTCAAAAATAGAGTAGAGAACATATTTCACAAAGTCATACCAGAGAAAAAAAGGAGGATTAAAATAAAGAAAAAGAAGATAATAAACTAAATGATGTAGGCAAAGGGGGGGTCAAAACATTTTGAATTATAAATTTGGTGAGCTTCTAGGTCCTCTACTAGATTCAGCTCATTAATGTCTAGTAGAGAGTCTTTTTAGCTCATAAATTGATGTTCATTCCCCCATTTGTTGTCCATTTGGTTCCCGTGGATGGCTCTTTGGTTCCCGTGGATTATTTCTTGGTTTTCTGTGCCTTGGCTCCTTGGTTTTCCAGGTTGGCTGCTGGTTTTCCGTGCTGGGTGGCCTTTCCCGTGCCTTGGTGCTTCGGTTCCATGCGGGCCTCCTTGGTTCTTGCGGCTGCCTCTTCGAGTTCCGCCTGGGCTGTTTTTCCGTGACTTTTTGAGGGCTTTTCTGTGGCTTTGGTGCTTCGTTTCCTGGAGTTGACTGTTGGCTTTTCATATTCCCTATTTAAATAAGCTTTTAAATTAATGAGGGGTTGTTTGTATTCTCTTTCTTACCTATAAATAGGAGTTGTTTGTGGCTGTTTAGTCCTTTTATAATATTAAAGTTGTGTTTTGTTTTGTTAGGTATATTTTGTCAAGTTTTTGAGTATTTTATGTCTTTCTATCATCCTAGAAAGAATTTGTTTTTGTGATAAAAAATTTGGGGCCATTTTAGTAAGTCCTTTTATAATATTAAAGTTGTGTTTTGTTTTGTTAGGTATATTTTGTCAAGTTTTTGAGTATTTTATGTCTTTCTATGATCCTGGAAAGAATTTGTTTTTGTGATAAAAAATTTGGGGTCCTCTCCCAAATTTTTGATTGCATTACTAAATCTACTGATTGTGATTCCCTCTGTTTGGTGAAGCCTCACATTTCAATTGCTCTAAGGACTTCACATCCATAAATGAACTATCATCAATTAGCACATCATCCTCAATTCACTGTTAAAAAGGCCAACAACAACAACAAACCTTTATCCCATTGTGGGGTCGGCTACATGAATTTTTTTTTCTGCATTGTGTCATGTTAATGGTCAAATTCTCATCTAAATCTAATAAAGAAATGTTATTTCTAATATTTTCTAACTGAGTCTTTTTAGGTCTACCTCTACCTTTCTTAACATAAGTCAAATCTAATACATCCACTTTCCTAACCAGGACATCGGAAGGCTGTCGTTTTATATGACCAAACCATCTAAGGCGACTCTCTCTAATCTTATCTTCTATTGGAGCTACTCCAATCTTTTCACGTATATGTTCATTTCGTATCATGTCTTTAAGAGTAAAGCCACTCATCCACCTGAGCATCCTCATCTCTGCAACACTTAACTTAATTTTATACTTCTCTTTTAATGGCCAACATTCTATACCATAAAGCATTGCAAGTCTTAGTAATAAAAAGACCTAATTATAGAAAATTACATAACCCAAATTAAGGCTGTATTCAATGATACCCATTAACAGCAAAATAAAACAAAATAAAATTTACTCATTTTCCTTCTCAAAGAGAAATGATAAGATAAAAACTTTTTTGCTAAGAAAGAGAATTAAAGTAAAATAAAATAAATGTATTTTCATAATCGATGAAAATTTATCCTAAACATTTTATTAATCAGAATAAGAGCACAAGACCAATTTACATATGAAAAGGCACGAAGCCAGTTGTAGATGCTGAGGCTACAAGGCTAGATTAAAGATCAAAATTCGTATAGAGAACTACTGAATATTTAGTTTGAAGAAAGTCAGAGGTTGGATCCAAAATGGTGACCTCCACCCTAAGAACCAAGCAGCATACAAGTTGAGCTAAAGAACTTCGGCAAGTAATAAACGTATAACTGATGAATAATATTGCTAAATATAACGCCATATTTAATAAGGGGTGATTCAATACTATCACACCCATATAAGTTTTTGGAGCAGATCTCATTGAATGCAATTAGCACATGGCTTGATCTACATAGTCTGGTCTAGTTCACTATCACTCTCTCTCCACAAATATCCATTTTAACTAAGTAAGCCCCAACTGACTGGGCCAGTAATTATAAATATCTTTGGATCAATTTTACAATGAACTTCCACGGTGTTAGCTAAGATGAAATCAAGCCATGAGATACTTAGTTTATTTTCCATAAATTAAAGATAATAAAAGCAATCAAGCTTCTTACTGGTTCAGACTGAGAGATATCCTTTTGTAAGGAACTTTTTAAGACGTAGAAATCAATAAAAATTCCAGCTCCTACGTCCCAATCAGCAATTTCTAATTTGTGCTCTTCCATGATGCTTGCAGTCCTCCAAATCTCTGAATCTTTGGCTGAAACAATTATGAAAGAATCAATAAAAGTCAAGCATCAGGAAAAATCCAGTACATCAGAGTCATGACAAAAATAGGTAAAGGGAGGGATGGATTTAGTTGTCAAATAAAATAATTTTTTTAACAAATTAATCAATGCAAAATGGAGATCAAAAACTAAACACTGCGCCAAAATGCACAAAATATCACTATATCAGAGATGGGACTGAGAGCTGTAAAGAATAAAAAGGATTAAAGAATGCACATTTCGTCACCTAGACAAGCAATGCACTACCATTGGCGAACATGAATGTAGCAAGTGCTAGCGCTTCTTCTTTCATTGATTTAATCGGAATTTTAAATATGTAAATAAGCAAGCAAAACATCTTATACTTATTTATTAGCTTAAACATTGTGAAAATTTCCAAACAATCCAAAACTGTTGCCTCTTCTTGGTTTCTCCTCAACTTGAATACTAGAATCACAGCTCTAGTGATAATTATTATGACAAAAAAAAAGCACAATTTGGACACCAATAGAGGTTTCATTATCAAATTGAAACTTGCTACTTAAAACAGTCAAGAATGGCATGGCATACTTACAAGATAGGTACAATGAATGAGCTACTGTTGTCATGAAAATCGAATGAGCTTTTTGCCACTTAGAACATTTTAGATAGTGTTCAAGGGCCTCTGAATGATTCCTGTAATATTCGTAATATGTTGCCTGCAACAATATTATCGAGTTATCCATTACTGAAGAAGCAATAAAGAATGAATGATAGCATATATGAATTTCAACTTGAACAAGGAGAAATTAAATAAAAACGCTCAAAGAATTTAACATTAATGATAATGGCATGTATTAAAACAGATGGACACTTTTGGAATTGAAACCATAAAATTGCTACAATAATGACTGAAAATGACAGATGCAACCTACCAAAGCCTCGTGCATCCATGCAGGTGGTACACCGAGGTCTACAATAAACCTTTTTTGTGTTTCACTCGTACTCCAGGCCTCACAGTATTGTGACAAAATTTCCTTGATTAGATTGGCCTGTATATATCGGAATTCAGCATAGTAAGGCATGTGGATGGCAACATAAATTGCCCAATGGCATAGCCCTAGACACAGCAGCTGTGAAACAAAACTTATATCAACAACATGAAGTTCCTTTGAACTGAAAACACCTATCGATTCTAATATGGCTCGTTGATGCCAAATCATGTGGCAATCAAGTGGATCAAATGTGGAAGAGAAGGCGCTAAACATAGTTTTTAGAAGACCAAAGGCCTTTTCTCCATTGGCATGAAGAAGCATAAGATAATAACCAATATCATAACGGTCACCAGCCCTCCACTCCACTCGATCAATAATAGGACCCTCATCAATATAAACAGGAACTGGATGTGGGGCTCTTCCTTCACTAAGAAGTTGTTCATAGGTGTTAATAATCACAGGAAGTTGAGTATCAGGTGGCAACTGATACCACATCACCAATCCTAGGTGTCTTTTCCAGTCAACAGACCAATCCTGCAGAGAACCTAGAATGTTTCCAGCAAGTAGTTCATACAGCTTCAGCCTGTCTTTCTCAATATAATTGAAATCCATTCCATTATCTTTCCACATATCTAATTGTTGAGCCATATCAGCCCTATTAACCATTGATCCACCAGTTTGACTCAGCAAAATTGCCAGGCGTACATCTCCTTTAGATGAAGCAAGTTCTACTGCTGCATCAAGCTCTCTTCCAGTTAAATATACAAGGATTTTTTCCAAATATTTTGAATCATTCAAATAGCTGAAATCTTCTTCAACCCTGTGGGAAACACTTTCACGCAACCAATAGCTGAATTCAGCTCTGCGAAGAAAAGGGTTTGCCTCGGCATCAATTTTAAGAGGTCTATCCTTCTTATCAAGTACCATGTCCTCACCAACATCGTCTGAGGAAGATCTAAAATTTTCATTATTCTCCCTTTCTGAGAACAAAACTTTTATCAGCTCCCATACAGTCACTTGATGCATCAAAAGGACACGAGTGGATGCAGACAAACCAGCCACTTCAATCTGCTTTTCAATGATGTCAATATATGACCGGCAAATATCTGGAAGCATTGAGCGACTAGATATAACTCTCTGTAGCTTTAACATGTAAGAGTCAACCTTGACTTCCATCGTTTCATGGTCTAATGATTTGTGCAAATTTAATGGAAAAGAAAAGCAGAAATCAACTAGTTCTTCTTTGACTTTATTCTGTTCATCCCTCACAGTTCTGTCTATTGCAATTTTCTCTACATGAATTATAGAAGACAATACAGTTCCCATTTTACCAACAGGGGTACCAGCATGGACAAGTATGCCATTTGGTCCCCATCCAACTCTGAAAGATCTACCCATAAATAGACCAGCGTCAACAACATTATTAGAAAATCTTCCAGACAAAGGAGTTGCATGCTTTTCATCTAGTCTGAAGCCTTCTGCCCTTTTTACCCTAAGTGGCAATCCCTTGTTCTGACCTGTCATGAGAATGCCTCCAGATGGAGATATGTCAGAGCTACTTTTATGGTATTCAAGTAATGGCACTGGTGATTTCTTCAAAGGGGAAGAACTAATCCTATTACCTGCCTTCTGAGCGTAACCTTCCAAAGACCTATAAACAGAACCTTTAGCACTGGAGCTGGCAGATTTTTCTCTCAGGAATTCCCTGCCAAAAATTTTTCTATCTGAAGGAAATGAATCTTCAATAGGTTCATCCTCTTCTGCTGAAAACATCAGCATCCTCAATTCTTGCATCCTTACAGGGTCAAGCCCGAGATGAGCAGGAAGAGAGTGGGATAGTACAATTTCACCAGAAGGAGCTTCATGATCTTCTACAGTAGACTGAACCGGCTTAACCAGTACATCATCCATAACAACATCATCTTCTTCATCCTCCCCCAATCCAAATCTACTGAAATGATGAACAAGAAACTTCCATTCGCCACTTGATTGATCAAATGAAAGAAACTTAGCTCCCTGCTTATATGTACATTTTTTCAACTTGGATGTGATTTTAGAAGAGTCTAAACCTTGTGAATCAACTAATCTCAATTGAAGGATTAGTGTTACTTCAGCAGTTTTGTTTAGCCCTTGGCCAATTGGTGGCTTGTCGCTCTCATTTTCATACACTGTTACAGAATGTCTATCAAGCTTTACAATCTTCTCCAAGTTCAGCCATCTGACATCGGTAACACCAAGAAATTTAATGTATCCATAGCCTACTCTTCCAATCACAAAGTTTGGGACTCTGCTGCAGTAACCAGGATCAATATACTCTCTGGCAGCCAATTCAGTAACTGAAGGCTCAACAAAATAATCAGAAGAGAGTACAATAGGTATGAAAGCCTGAGCATCTCCATCGTTCATTCTTCTTTTCTTGCATTGAGGAAGCATTATAGAGTCACTGAAACTGACATCTATTTTACTTCCCTGGAAAAGTTTTTTGTACGCTATGAATCAGTTAGAACAATCAACGACTATTCAGGATATAATCAAATTTTGGTTTCAGCTAACAGAGTTTGCATAAACGGCTCATGGAAATCAGAACTGCAGGATTCAGACAGATTTACGCAAAAGAAAAGGATAAACGTTTCTGTATAAAGAAACTGATTTAACATCTGGCCAAGACGCACTACCAATAAGGCGATGGTACATCACTACCATTGAACTTTATAGTCAGAGAGCATCATCATAATCTTCCTTCTTTTTCGTTGCAAAGACATGACAGGCTCTCACACTACATAAGAAAGAAGTATCAACTTGAGCCTTGAGCAATAATTAAGGCAATGCAAGTCATAACAAGCACCTAAAAAGGAGAAAGGCTCAGATCCCAAAATCCACTGCCTCAACCCAAGGCCCCAAAAAGCTTAAAATGTATATCATATGAGCAATACATGGAACATAAACAAGCAATAATCTGATATATATAGATTAGCTTTCATTATTAAACAATTAGTACCAATGGACAAAAACTCCAACTTGCTATGTCATTTCTAGTGGGAAGCTAATGGGCTGCTTAGTATTCAATTTGAGGCAAAATTAAGCAAGATTTAGCTTAAATCCTGCAAAAATGGGACTTTAAACCCTACAGTTTTGATAAATCCCATTTCAACATCGTTATTGGTTAAATGAAGGGGGTGTTTGGTATCGGATTTATTTCGAGTTTTTAGTAGGATTTACGGTAAATCCTGATGAGAACTTCAATGAACATCCGAGGAAGATTATGAACAGTGAAAGCATGTATTTTCTGTGTATGATCGAAATGTATTACATACGTTTATATAAGAAAATGATGCTTAGAAGTAAATGACCGAACTACTCATGACCGTTACATAAAGTGTACGATGGCAGAAGATAATGGAAATAAAGTATAAATCGTTTTCAGCCATTTGAGTCTGACGCCGGCAAGCTCAGTGAAGAGTCTGATTGTGGCTCAGGAATGTGCGTTGATACAGATGCCTTTTCATCCTCCCGCAAGCTGATGGTGGGTAGAACCAGAAGCTTGTTCCGTAAGATAAGGAGTCTGGCCGATGACAGGGACTTGGTAAAGATGTCCGCAGGCTGATCAATAGTGGAGACAGGACGAACTGTAATGTGGTTTGATTGAATGTTGTCATGGATGAAGTGACGATCGACCTCGATATGCTTCGTCCGGGCATGGAAAATAGGATTGCAGGCTATCGACATGGCCGAGACGTTGTCACAGAAGAGCTCGGTAAGCGGTAATGCGATTTGAAAATCTTCACAGAGTCTTCTTGTCCAGATGAGGTCTGCTACAGCGGCTGCCATGGACATGTATTCCGCTTCTGTTGATGACCTCGCAACGGTCGTTTGTTTTTTAACAGACCAGGAGAGAAGCGCAGCGCCTAAGAAGATACAGTAGCTGGTGGTGGATTTGCGATCCAGTTGATCGCCTACCTAGTCGGAATCAGAGTAGGCAGATAGAAGTAAGTTTGTTTTGGGAAGGAAGAGTCCATGATGTAATGTCCCCTGTAAATAACGCAAGATACGTTTGAGCAATTGAAAATGAAGGAGGAGAGGATTGTGCATATGTTGGCATAGCTTATTAACAGCAAAGGCGATGTCTGGCCGGGTAGCTGTAAGATACTGTAGAGAACCAGCAAGCTTACGGAACATATCCGGTTGAGCGAACGGTATCTGGAGATTGGCATCAACAGGATATTTGGACGGAAGGGGCGTAAGCAGTGGTTTACAGTTGGACATGGAAGCTATATGTAAGAGGTCTTGAATATATGAGCGTTGGGAGAGATGATAGCCGTCAGCCGAACGAAGAAATTATGTACCGAGAAACTTAGAAAGTTGCCCGAGATTTATGGTTTGAAAGTTTGTTTGAAGATTAGAGATCAATGTAGCAATCGTAGAAGGATCACTGCCTGTAATGAGGATATCATCAACATACACTATAATGTAAATATGAGTGTGATCCTTATGATAATGAAAGAACAACGGATCTGCGGAGCTGGGAACAAAACTTTGTTTTTTAAGATAAGCAGAGATCGTGGCAAACCAGAGTCTAGGAGCTTGTTTGAGGCCGTAAATGGCCTTATGAAGCAAGCAAACATGGTTGGGAAGGTTTGGATCCTCGAAACCTTGCGGCTGAGCCATATAAACTGGTTGATCGAGATTGCCGTGGAGAAAAGCGTTCATTACATCGAGCTGATGAACGGCCCAGTCGTAATGTAGAGCGACGAGGAGAAATAGTTTGATTGTTGTGAATTTGACAATCGGACTGAATGTTTCAAGGTAGTCAATACCATATTGTTGTTTAAAGCCTTGGGCAACCAAACGAGCCTTATGGAGAGCAATGCGACCATCTGCCAGAAATTTGAGTTTGTAGATCCATTTGCATCCAATTATCTGATTGGTGGTAGGCGGAGGAACAAGGGACCAAGTACCCTGAGCCTGTAATGCATGAAACTCAGCTGACATAGCGTTGCGCCAATTGGGGTCTTTGTTGGCTATGGTAAAGCATGTTGGAGACGATTGAATAGTGTGAGAGAGATCAAGAAGAATTCTCGGTTTAAGATTTTCGATTTGGGCACGAGTAAGCATACGATGTGAAGTGGTTGGTAAGACAGGAGGTGAGGAGGATTCTGACGACGTGAGAGTTGGAGTAGATGTTGTGGATTCATGTGGAGAGGTGTTGGGGGCAGTAAACAATGGGGAGGAGGCAGATGAGCTGGGTTGATGAGAATTGGAAGTGGGAATGGTGGATTGTTGAATTGGAGGAAAGTATGGTAGGGGAGAAGATTTTGGAGGCTGGGATGTGGAAGAAGGTGGAATAGAGGGAAATGTAGATTCGTCAAATTGGACATGTCTGGAAATGATAGTTGTGTGAGTGGTAGGGTCGTAACACTTAAAGCCTTTCTGGTTGATGGTGTAACCGAGGAAGATACAGGGAACTGAGCGTGGAGCTAACTTGTGATGGGAGAGAGGCTTCATCCATGGATAGCATCTGCAGCCGAATGAACGAAGAACAAAATAATCTGGTGGTGTTTGATGAAGTAGATGGTAAGGATATTTGAAGAAAGTATTGGATGATGGTAACCGATTAATAAGAAAGATTGCATTAAGAACAGCATCATACTAGAAAGTAGGGGGTAACTGAGCATCGAGAAGAAGTGCTCGGGCAGTCTCCAGGACATGACGATTCTTGCGCTCGGAGACTCCGTTTTGTTGAGGGGTATAAGGACAAATAATTTGATGAGTGATGCCACGGCTGTTGGTGAAGGCCTGTAAAGTTTTATTGAGAAATTCGTCACCGTCGTCGCTGCGAAGCATGCGCACAGAAGAATTGAGAGATTTCTCAATAGCAGTAATGAAGCGAATTAAGTATAAGGCTACATCAGATTTTTGTTTAAGTAGAATTAACCGTGTATATTTAGTATAATCATCAACAAGAATAAGAAAATACCGAAATCCATCATGGGAAAAAACAGGGAAAGGACCCCAAACATCCATATGTATTAATGCTAGAGGAAACCGGGATACATGGTGTGAGGGTGAGAAAGGCGTCCTGTGACTCTTTGCGAGTGCACAGGAATTACACATTGAGCGCAGAGAAGAAATAAAAAGTAACGAGAAAGCTTTTGATAGAGCTGCCATTGTTTTGGCATTCGGATGTCCCAACCGGCGATGCCATGAGAGTGCGGATTGTGACGAAGCAACTGTGGTAGAGGCAGCAACAATGGTGGGTTGAGAAGGTACGGGATACAGACCATTAACGCAGCGCCCGTGGAGTAGAGATTGATTGGTCGTCGAATCCTTGACACGAAAACCAGACTTGTCAAATGTAATTGAACAATTGTTATCATGGGTGAGTTTAGATATAGAGATTAAGCGATGAGATAGATTAGGAACGTGAAAGAGAGGATTGAGCCGGAGCTTACGAGTGGGCGTTGGAAGAAGACCGTTTCCAACATGCTGTATAGGAAGAGAACTTCCATTGCCAACAAAAACTTGATCGCGACCGGAGTAAGGAGTTGGTTGCTGAACCGGGAGAGGATCCGGAGTGAGGTGAGCAGAAGCTCCACTGTCTAAGTACCACGGGGATGACTCTGGTTCTGCAACCAGAGCAACTCTGGATGAGGAGGGCGGAGTATAGCTGAAATTGCCACTGTGCCAGCAGGTGGTGGCGGAGTGGCCGCGCTTCCCGCATATTTGACAGTCCCCAGCAAAGCGAGGAGGGCGGGGGGGAAGATCTAGTCGCATTGCTGGAAGTAAAGCGACCACGGCCATGATTGGACGAGAAGCGTCCACGGGATCGTCCACGGTTTGAGAACAGAGCAAGTTGTCCCTCTGTGTTAGGTGGATTTGAAAAAGAGAGCTCACGGAGAGCATCGGTAGTCTGATGAACTTCTTCACTGCGAAGAAGGGAATACAAATCATCCAGGGAGATGGGATGTAAAGAACTTCGGATTGTAGTCTTGAAAGATTGGTAGGAGGGTGGCAAGCCATTAAGGATATAATGAAGAACATCTTTGTTATCCACAGTGCCGCCAGCTGATCGGATGTTATCCATTGTGCTCTTGATGGCCGCTGGATAGTCTGTCATGGTCTTGTGTAGCATCGACATGGATTGCAGCTCATTCTTGAGTTGTATAACTCTAGAGAGATTCGTGTAATAAAAACGTTGTTCCAACGTTTTCCAGATAGACGCAGATGAATCTAAGGTAAGAATGTAGGGAAGAATAGGTGGAGATATAGTAGAGAACAATGCAACCGATAGGTTTTGATCTATTAAGGTCCAGGTAGAGTTCTGAGGATTGAGAGTGAGTTGCCCGGTGGCTGTAAGAAGATGTTTGGGTGGAGGGAGTATAGTGCCATCAAGATAACCGGAGAAATGGTTTGCGGCGAACAGTTTGTAGATAACTGATCGCCACGTAGGGTAGTTTTCGGGAAGCAGTTGAACGTTGATGACGTTCTTTATGTTGGCTAACATAAATTTGAGAGTTGCTGGAATGACGATGTCAGTAGGTGATACTGAAGCATCGGAGATGAAAGCGGCGGCAGGCGGTGTGCTCGGGGCTGAAGCGGTGGAGTCTCCCATGGAGAAGAGAGGCCGTTAGGCAGGTAGCTCTGATACCATATGAGAACTTCAATGAACATCCGAGGAAGACGATGAACAGTGAAAGCATGTATTTTATGTGTATGATCGAAATGTCTTATATACGTTTATATAAGCAAATGATGCTTAGAAGTAAATGACCGAACTACCCATGACTGTTACATAAAGTGTACGATGGCAGAAGATAATGGAAATAAAGTATAAGTCATTTTCAGCCATTTGAGTCTGACGCCGGCGAGCTCAGTGAAGAGCCTGATCGTGGCTCAGGAATGTGCGTTGATACAGATGCCATTTCAAATCCAGCCAAACGCAAAAAATGGCGCGGTAAATCCGACAAATCCGTAAATCCCGGATTTGAGGATTTACGGTAAATCCTAATCCCGCTAGAAGTCGGATTTACGGGATTTGGCTGAAGAAGCGCGCGAAAGGGAGAAAGTTACCTTCACAGCGAGCGAGAGGGAGCTCCCGTTGTTGCTTCAGATCAAAATGTTGTAACGTCCGATCCGACAGGAAGGGAACGTCGTCGAAAGAGCGAAGTCGAACAGCAACAAAGTAGCCAAGTCGAACAGCAACGAAGGAGCCGAAGAAGCGACTCGCGCAATCTCAACACCTCCTGCGAAGCAACGAAGGAGCCCAAGAAGCGACTCGTGCAATCTCAACACCTCCCGTGAAGCAACGAAGCTGAACAACATGGACGAATAAGAGAAGATTAAAAGCAAACCCTAGACGCTTTCATTACTGGTTAACTTAATTAATATAATTTAAAATATTAATAATTAATAGTAGAATTAGTGTATAAATTAATATAATTATCTTATACATTATTAAACATATAATTAATAATATAAATAATAGTTAAATAATTAATGAGCAGTAGAATTCTTAAATGATTAATGAGATAATTAATAATAAAATTTATAATTAAAACTAATAAAATAGTAATTAAATTATTAATTAAATAATTAGTAGGAATATTATTTAAATAATTAGTTATTTCAAAATATTTAGTTAATTCAATTTTAAATCTCCACCCTTTTAAATCCTGTTATCTCTTGCCAAACATCTTTTTGGATTTAGCAGGATTTAAAAATTGTCATACCAAACACAAATCAGAATTTAAGAGTCCAAGATTTAGCAAATCCTACTAAAATTGAATCTAATCCTATACCAAACACCCCAGAAGGAATTATTAAATCCAGCATTCACATAGTTTAATTGGTTAAATAAACCCGTCTTAAATCCTGAAACAAATAGTCAAAGAGTTTATCAGAATTTAGCAAGAATTACCAATCATCATACCCAACATTTTTAGGTTATAATACTCTCATGGTTTACTAAATCCTAATTGAACTAAATCCTACTTGCTAGCCAGAAAAATAAAAAATAAAAAAGATAAACGAAATGCAAATTAGATAAGGTGCAAGGGGAAGTGATCAAAGCTTCTCAACAAACTGAACGGAAAATCTGAATTTCTAAGAAAATACATTAAATAGAAGAAATCAAGCCACAACACTCCATCAAAGACAGAAACCGATGTGAATTCACAGAGACGCAAGGGAAAATGGAACTCGACCAATAAATGGTGAATGCATGTGACCTAAATGAAGGGGGCTGTTTGGATGCAGGATTTAACCCAAATCCCGCCAAACAGCAAAAATGACAACTTTGGCAACAGTATTTACGCGGGATTTGAGCAGGATTTAGCGTAAATCCTGCAAGACAGGATTTCCACTCGGCATAAATCTCACGGCGGAATAAATCTGCAGCTACCACCTTTTTGCGGTGAATCCCGGATTTACTAAATCCGGGAGTTCAGCGGATTTACGGGATTTGGCCGAAGAAGCGCGCAATGGGAGAAGATGGTTACCTTCGCAACGAGCAAGCTCCCTTCCGTCGTCGTCGTTACTTCCGATCCAACAAAAGAACGGGAACGTCGTCGAAGGAGGCCATGAAATCTTTAATCGACTCGTTCAAAACTTTAAGCGAAGTCGAAAAGACACGACTGGAGTCGAGGAAAAGCAAACCCTAGAGCTACGGCTACAGCAAGAGAGAGCGAAAAAATTCTTGAAATTGCCGGCCATTTGTTAATTAATTGACTAAACTAATTTACTTAAAATTAATCAAAAAATATAATGTATTTAATAATAAATTAATAACTCGGATTAATAGCGCAATTGGCCCCCCTAGGATGTATTTGGTTCCGCCACTTAGGGGTGTCAATTTTTGACACGACCTATAACCCGACCTAAAAAAATTCGGGTTTGGGTCAACCCGGTTAGCAAATGGGTTGGATTCGAGTTCATATTTTTTACACGTATGCAAAAACGGGTCGGGTTCAGGTTGACCCGGAAACCCAAAATTGACTCGGGTCTGAGTCCGTTAAACCAACAATCTTGGCTCCCATTTTTGCGATATGGGGTCTAGGCTCCAGCTTACGCGATCTGGGCTCAGCCGCTCCGCTTCTGCTGTTTCGCAATCCAGGTTCAGCTGTTCAGTGCCGCAATCCGAGCTCCCGCTTTCACAGGACCGTAATTCAGTCTCAGTCGCTCCACTTCCGTGATTCGGACATAGCCTAGCCAGTAGCCGCTCCGCTTCAGCGCTTCCTGCTTCCGCATCCGTGACGAGCCCAAGTTGGTTGCCTTCAGGTCCACGCGGATCTGGGTTTAACCCAAACTCGACTCGTTGACCCGAATTGACACCGCCACTGGTCACATACCAATATCTATAGTAAAAGATTTTTTTTATCATTATTTCTTTTTTAATCTTTATTATACGGTCAATTCATTCTATTCATTAATCAACTATTGAAATTAAATCAATATCAACATTTAGAGCTAATTAATTTTATTACATAAAACCAATAACAACGAAAAATATAATTCGCATTTCGATAATCCAGAATTACATCATAACTGTTAGGGCTGTCAAAAACGGGTCACGAGTCGGGTTCGGGTCCAACCCGAAATTGATCCGACACTGTTCAACCCGACACGAACCCGACCCGCTTTTGCAAACGGGTCGGTTTTCCGAACTCGAACCCGACCCGCTTCGGGTATATTTTTTTAAATTTTTTATTTAATTCAATTTGTTTAAATCTAAATCAAATTAAGCTAAGATTTACTTCATTTAATTTAAAATAAATCAAGATTAATTTAATTTGGGTAACAATGTTTATAATTTTTTGAAATATCATTTACTTATTTCATAAGAATCCTTTAAAATGCTCCAAAATTAATCAAAAACGGGTCAAATCGGGTCGATTTCGGGTTTTCGGGTCAACCTGAACCCGACCCGGTTCAGGTTCGGGTACTCAAACCCGAAATTTTCGGGTCGGGTTCGGGTTGGGTTTTCGGGTCAGGTCAAATATTGACATCTCTAATAACTGCAGAGTAAAAAATAATATATGCAATAACCAATCTGATTAAAATAAAAAACAACAAACCAAAGTACTGAAATAAAACTATACTGGCACTGCAAACACAGTTTCAACTTTCAAGCTGCATGCTCCTTACTTAAAATTATTTAAATCACGTAATGAGCAAATAGTCCAATAAGTAATTAAAATCTTACAACTGAAATCAATGCAAGAGAATCAAAATAATATGTTGTAAATCATATAAAGAAATCTATGCATCAATATTTATACCAGTTATATGTACTAATAATCCAATTTATAACACATCACATTGAAGTCCATAGTATCAGTAATAGTGATATGTATCATCAAGAATAGTAACAATATCAACAGTAAACAACCTCACTACCATTTAAGCTATAGTATCAAAAATAATAATGCATAATCATTCAGTAATAAGTATTTTATAATCAATTATCAATATCATAATTCATATGATAGTATCTTGCTCATGCACTTGAGTTCCAATCAATATCTCCTTACAACTCTCAATCGTTGCTCTAGAATCATTATAGAATTATTATTTCATATATATGGTATCAATCAGTACCACATTTCTATTAGATCACTATCAATATCAATACAATACATTCATTGCTTTCTCAGTCAAATCAGTATTATATTACAATACAAATCAATCATTTCAACAAGTCGTACAGTTTAGTGCATCTTACCAATCACAATATGTCATTCTTCACTTAAATTTCAGTACACATTTCATTGAAAAATTCATATACACCAATTTAATCGGTGAAAATACAAGAAAATCATATTAAATTATTCATAATGATCAAATATATAATATATCATAAGTTACATGGTGAAACTTACAAAATCAAGATATAATATAGTTTTAGCAGATTTAGGAGAGATAAATGATAAATCTGTAGAAATTAAAATCATCAAAAATAAAAGTAAGAGGTAGTTACTTACAACGAATAGAACAATATCCATAACAGGAACGAAGGACAGAAAAATGACCCGAAGGCCTTTCACACTCATATTTTCTTTTTTCTTCCTCTCCCTTCTCTTCTCCATTCCTTCTCGGCCAAGCATGCAAAGTGAGGGGAGTGAGGGTCAGTGCAGGGATATTTATAATAAAATATATTTAAAAAACACTATTAGCGGCCTAGCACTGCAGTGCTTATATCCAACACCTCAATGATGCATGTCGATTTCAGAGTTACTGTATAACAAAAATTCCAGGGCCGCAATGACCATTTTTAGCGTTGTTGTGCTCTAGACCCCAGCGCTGCAACGCTTAGAGGTACAGTGCCATTCCATTGCAGTTCAAACATAAATTCTTTTTTTAGCACATGTTGCTTTTTCAGGTTCTCACATGGTTATCCTTATAGACAATAACATGTGTCGAGGTTGTCATAAATGACAACTAGTTAAGTTGGCAGGTATCAATGCTTGCATAAATGACACATATCAACTTTATAGAGGATGGTATGCATCAACATTATATATGATGGGAGCAACAAAGTTGATGACTGTCATCATTTGAGTTAATAACATGCATCAGCCTCATGAGAAATTATCTGCATGGCTACATCGATGTTATTAACAAAGGCGAGTGATGAAGTTGGCATGCTTCATCGTCTTGCACAAATCCTAAAACACTTCTTCGTAGAACTGATATTAATTCCCTTGAGCATAGAACGTTCTTTCAACTTTTAATTGATTTAATGACCACATAATTGACTGATCTTAGACTCATTATATTTATCGCATCCATAAAATAATTTTAATTATAAGCATGCAAGATTCAAATAGTATTTGATCCTTTAACTAATAACATAAGATTTTCATCATACATTTGATTCGAGCTCATTTGGACTCGAATCATAGCACTTTAGGTGTCGTTTAACTCATTTGATCAAGTCATTCAACTCAACTACAGGCTTATTGAAATTGGTGTTTCAAATTATCATAAATTTAATTATGAAGTTTATAATTCAAAGATTGCATCAAAATTCATTTTCCATGGGATGAATTGTTTGGTGATGTATTCGTTATCTCTATTTTGGACTTTGAATTGTGTCATGAAAAAAAATATATTGAATCTTTAATATATTTTTTGACACAAAATTATAATGTAAGAAAATATGAGGCGCGACTGCTCATTGGACGTCAAAATGGACCTCCCTCCATATGGAGTAATTATTCCGTCAGGTTACCGAATGCATCCGGAAACCAATAACAAAACGCCACGTCATTAAAGTGCTCGGTACAGCGCATTCGGTACACTCGGTATGCTCGGTATTGCTCAATATTTTTACCGGATGTAATAATTTTTCCTCCATATGATGCGATGAAGTAAATTCCTCTTTATCATAATGTTAGTCTTCATTGAAATTGGTGTGTTAGTACTTAAAACAAAATTCATGAAATTTTTTGACTATAAACTCTTCAAGTTTATTTGAAATTGGATGGGTTGCAAATGAGTCGAGCCGAGCTGAAGCTTGTTCATGTTTAAGCTCATTTAATAATATATTGTTTGAGCTCGATTCAAGCTCAAGCTTTTCATTTATGTTCAAGCTTGGTTAATTTAAAATAGCGAATGATCAAGTTTGACTTATTTCGTGTTTATCGAGCTTTAAATGAGCGACTCGTTTAAATTTATGAATGAGCCTCAACGAGTTATTAATGAATGCACTTTATCGGAACTATTAACAAATGAGTTTTTTAGAGATATTCATTAGCTCAGCCAAAAAGCCTTATGGAGACTAATAATGAACACTTATATCGAGTTCGTTAACGAATATATCTATCAAGCTTTACCAAGCACATAAACAAACAAGCTGATCGAGCTTTTTCTCCAGCTCATAAGCGAGTAGCTTGTCAAGCTCATAAATAATATAAATAATTAATTAAAGAGCTAGCTGGTCATATAAAATTTAAAAAATAATTATGAATCCCCAACCACCATATCTCAAATCTAATTAAAATTTTGAAGTTTGGAAATGGTTTTTTTTTTTTTTAAAACAGAAAGCTCTAAAAATCAATTGTGTACCATTTCACACATTAATACCTCTCAGCATTATATTAGCCGAGTACATATCAAAAGTTTACATGAGATACAAATAAAGTAAAACAAAACAGTTTACATAACCTTTTCAGAATTCATATATCATCAAAAAATTATGTTGATCGGGCGCGAATCTCGGAGCAAAATCAAGATTGGAAATTTTAAAAATTAAAACGTAGACCATCTCAACTAAGATTTCAGCAAACTCATAGTTGAACTGAACGTTTCGAAAATACAAACACAACGACACCAAATTCGACTCAATCTGATACCAAATGGGTCCAAATCAATGAACCGAAACACATTCAAAAGGTTCAAATCATAATTTGGATTATCAAATGGTTTCCAAACGTGATGTGCTTATAGTTGAATCGAGCGGCTCTATGAGACGAATCCAACAAGCCCAAGATCGCCAAATTCTGATATCATTAAGACATTCAAATGTCAAGTAAATAGTCAATGATCAAGGGATTCAACATCGGTCATCCATTCAAACCAGCCCCAAATTACCCTTAATATTCCTCCTACTTAATGGCCATGACAATCTCATAAAACTATAAATAGACCCCTCATTTCTCATAGAAGGGGACCTTCGGGCGGGGGGGGGGGGGGGCCGTTCTGGGGGGGGGGGGGGTCTGTCCTTCCAACATTCGTTGCTAGAAAATGATTTTTCTAGCCATTGTCGCTCGTTGACTCGATACTTCTGACTTACATAGCCAGATTGCAGACTTTTCAACCTTCATCGCCATACAACAGTCTTTTATGACCACTATCGCCCATCGACTACGGTCCCTTTGATCACTGTCACCAGACTACGATATTTCCGACCTCCGTCATCCGCTGACTATGGTTCTACCAATCAAATAGATGTATCAATTGTGATTCTTTCAAGTCTCATCATGTAAAACACACCATATGATGTATATTTGTTACATCAAGCTAAGACCTTACCCAAGGAAGGGCCTCATGTGTACTCGACTACAAAAAATAGTATATTCATTCAAATTGGGTCAAGCCTCGTGGTTTTTCCCCTTTTCAGGATTTTCCATGTAAAAATTTTGGTATATCTTTTAAAGTTGCGCCTCTCTCTCTTATCTGATTGTGTACCAGATCTTCGTATAAAGCTAGGACATTAAACTTTATATTTCTCTGTCGCCTCGAATATTCCAAGTATTAACAAGAATAACAAACAAAAAGTATTAATTCAACAGTTTTGCATAAAAATCATTCAAACTTTTGCAATTCTTCTCTTATATGTGTGTGTGAAGGACCTTCATACTAATGCTGAGACTTTAAATAAGCTTTTGTGGCAACAAATATTCTAGAACACAACATAAGCAAATGTTCGGAGAGACGGTGACTCCAACTGGGGTATTAGATGGCAGTGGTGGGTAGCAACATGTGGGGAAGACGAGTGTATAATGAAATCATTCAAATTGGGTGGGTTTGAAAACTTAATAATGAATTGCAAATTGATCAACATTTTTTTTATCCATCTTGGCACCAAAATTTTTAAAATGACCATATTCATTTTGTTCTAATCCTAAAAAAACTTGTTGTGGCGGCCGGCTGGACTATCACTCACTGTGACAGCACTCAAGTGGAGATCATGGCGGTTTACTTTATCGAGAAACTGCTCCTTCAATGGATGTATGAAGTGGATGGCGTTATTGTTGAGGGGGATAACGAAAGCGTGATGGAATTTATGCACAAATGCCAGCAACGGGAACAGTGGCGGCACCGGCCCGAGGAGGGAGATAAGCTGAACTGGTTAAAGGCTTTTCACAAGGTTCTTTTTGTTCACACATACAGAGAACACAATATGGCGGCTCATTTTTGCGCTCAAAGAGCGATTGATGATAGTTTTGTTTGGGATATGGGAGATACACATAGTATATGTATTCCTCAAGAATTTTTGTCCATCCTTGAGGATGATAGTGTTGGGTGTGACCCGGGTTAAGGGTCACCCGGTTTTGTCTTCTTTCTTATTGGTTTTGTAATGGTCTTGTAATGGTCTTGTAATGGTCCCCTTTAGATGAATGCTAAAGCAAAGTTCAGCTAAAAAAACTAAAAATAAAACAGCCAATCATAAAAAAAAAAATAGAAAAACACACATGTAGCTTGAGTTAAGCAAAATGGGAGGTGGAGGAATCGAATGAGTTGAGAACAATGAAGGATTGTAACTAACATGATTTCATTTTTTTATTTAAATTCAATAATTGATATATCCTCAACAAATTATCTTGATCAAGCACGAATCTCAATGCGAAACTGAACTGGAAACTTCAAAAATTAAATCTGGGAGCTCCCGAACTCCAATTTCAGCGAGCTTATATTCAAACTGAGCATCTTGGAAATACGAACCCAACGACACCAAATTCAACTCGATCCAAGCCCAAATGAGCCCAAATCAAGCACCCGAAGTGCTGTTGGAAAGCTCATACTGCAATTTGAGTTACCAAACAGTATCTGATTTTAACGAGCTTATAATCTAATCGAAGGGCTCAACGAGACGAATCCAACGAGCCCAAGATCTCCGGATTCCGACATCACTAAGGTCTTCAAATGTCCAACAAACGATGCACGATTGAAGGATTCAATATCAGCCGTCCATTCAACCACTCTCTATTTGCCCTTGATCTCACACCTATTTACGAGTTATGCCACTCCAAAAAATATATAAATAGACCCATCATTTCTCATGAGAGGGGACCCAAGCAAGAAGAAGAGAAGGAGAAGGAGAATCAGCTCCTCATCGACCACCGCCGGAGTTCTTTTCGTCGCCTGAATAACGCCGGAATTCTGCTGAATATTCAGGTGACGCCGGAACTCTGCACAACTTTATAACTGAATTTCAATTCAGAAGAAACTCATTGTAATCTGATCGTTCTAACTTGTCGGACGAATCAGCCTCTTGTACCTCAAACTACACTAGTGGAACTTTTCAACTGGGCGTGGCCCTGTGATTTTTTTTCCTTTTTCGGGTTTTTCACGTAAAAAACCTGGTATTCTTTTATTTCCTGTTTGTGTGTGCTAAATATTCGTAAAACGCACAGACGAAAATTTTCTAACTCTACTACCGCGTACATTCTAGCCCGCAACAATAATAATTAAAAGTAATATAAAATTCATTAATATTTATCATTTAAGCTAATTTTAAAAATTTTAGGCTTTATTTAGAACAACTTTATTACTGCTTTTTCAAGTAGTTTTTAAATTAAAATTTTTTTACTTAAAATCTTCTTTAAAAAAAAAATTATCCTAAACTAAATCTTAAATGAAACTCAAAAGGCTCAAGATTTGAGAGAGATTCGAGAGCTCTAATCAAATTTCAATAGTTTAGTTCGAAATTCATATATTTTTAATGAAAATTCTACAATAATTTTCTGATTAAGATCTCATTAAGTTTCATATTGCAGCTTAAACCTTAATTAGACAATCATTCTTATTTTCTAAAAAAAAGTTTTACAAGAGCCTTGACTTGCATGCATATTATATGAATTTTGTTCTATGAATTAGAATGAATTAAATGGTCAACTCCAAAGAAATAAAAAATATAATCTTTATTTTAATTTTTTGTAATTGTCTAAATAAAACATGTAAATAAATATTTGTCATAAATATAGGAATATTATTTGTAAAACTTATCAATTATATTTTTAAATTTTTAAATATCATTATTTTTTTAATACATCAAAGATTTTGTCTGGGACAGCTTTCTTACTGTTTTTTAAAGCAACTTTTTAATACAAAAAAATTTTCGATGAAAATTTTTATATTATAAAAATGCTTCAGAAAACAATGAGAAAGCTGCCTCAAACAAGCTTAAAAGTTATAAAAATAGCATTTTTCTTGACTAATTCTCTCTCTATATATTATTTACTAGCTCAAAAGGAAATATATCAAGCTAAAAAATCAGGAATAATGGAGCTAACATGTCTTGATATTAAAAGAGGCAGTCAAGGAAGCCAGAAGACTTGCAGTCTGCTATAAAACTGGCAAAGCGTGACAAATCCCAAGAACAAAAAAATAAAAATACAGGCATTACCTCTTCAAATGGAACACATCCACAAGTCATCCTCATGGACGCCAATACCAGCTTGCAAATTGCCATTGCAGAGCATCGGGTGAGGTCTTTTCTTCAACGCCAGCTTCGAGCAAAATGGCGAAGCTCCGCCTGGGCTGCCGGTGGAAGTCAGGCAGCTATCAACTGAGCATTCTGTCATCTGTTGAAGTCTTCTCCATGGTCTATCTTCTGCGAAAGCTCCTGCGTTTTCAGACAGAGATGGAAGCTTGATGGGCTCATATGAGATGCCGCCATTGATATTCCTGTTTGGAAACTCTGTGAATTGTTGCTTGATTGCGTCAATGCCGATTTCTGTAAGATTTGGATCGACAAGAGCATTGCAGGCTCTGTCCAGAATCGATTGGAGGTATTTACCCTGTGCTTCAATCCTTAGTTGAAGACTCTTCTGGACCTGGATGAAGAGGAAGGGGTTGGATGAAGCTTCAAAGAAATAAGTTATAAAGATCAAATAGCGCATAGAAGGATAAGTTCTAGGAAGGATTGAATCCCTAATAGTATTTACCGATGGGAACATCAAAGAAAAAAATATTTAAAATAGGAATAAGTTGCAGTTTGAGTTATCAACTATTTGCATAATAGTCGCCAATTCATAGGTGGGAGTATAAGACTGAGGGGAAACTTATGCCTGAGAGGCATTAAATATTTTTGAATGCTACACAAGGGTGAGTCACCCACTCGGGTGGAGATTTATGGCCACGTGGCATTTAACAAAATGCCATTGGTGTGTCCAACTGAGTGGGCTAGGGCCTAGGGGTGCAAACGAAACGAGTCGAGCTTGAGTCAGGCGTAACTCGAGCTCGACTCGCGAGCCAAATCCCGAGCTCAAACTCGAGTCGTGCTAGTGAAAACAAGCTCAACGAGTGGCTTGCGAGGTCCGCGACTCCGCCGATCTGCCTTACGCGGTCCGCGACTCTCCAGTGGTTCGCACGCGTAGACGTCGCCCATGGTTCGCCCACAGTTCGCCCGTGGTTCTGTTTCATGTAGACCGTGTCGGTGAGATCACCATGTAAAAATGCGTTAGAGATATCAAGTTGATGAATATTCCAATTGTAATGAAGAGCAATAAGAATGAAGACACGTACCGTGGGTATTTTTGCGACAGGACTGAAGGTTTCTGTGTAGTCGATGCCATGTTCTTGATTGAATCCCTGAGCCACAAGTCGAGCTTTGTAGCGAGAGACCGTGCCGTCAGAATTTAATTTGATGCGAAAGGTCCATTTGCAACCTAGTACATTTTGTTGTGGTGAAGGCGGAACCAGCTCCCACGTTCCTTGTTCCTGTAAGGCCTGAAATTCCCTGGACATAGCCAGTCTCCAGTTTTCCGATTTAGCAGCCTGTGCATAAGTGGTTGGTTCGAGCGATTGAATGATGTGCGATAGATCAAAGAGTTTCTTTGGTTTACTGTGTCCGGTCTTAAGACGGGTCAGCATGTTGTGACCGGTTTGATGTGGCGGCTGTGCTGAGGACTGAGTGGAAGTAAGTTGTTCCGTGGAGGAAGGATTGGAGGCACGGGCCTGTAAGGGCTGCGAAGCGGAAGTAGTAGTAACAGATTGGTGTGGATGAGTGTAAGAAGAATGAGGAGAATGTGTGGGTTGAATAGAGTTGTTTAGGTGGCCAGGTAGCCCAGAGGTGGGTATAAGAAGCAGGGGTGGTATATTGGGTAGAGGCTTGTTCATAGCCTGAATATTTTGGCTAGTATTCTGAAACGGGAAAACAGCCTCGTTAAAGACTACGTGTCTAGAAACGTAAATTTTATTAGTTTTCATGTCTAGACAATGATATCCTTTTTGTTGAACAGCATACCCAATAAACACACACGGAGAGGACAAGGGAGAGAGTTTATTGTTAACGTAGGGTTTAAGCCAAGGATAGCAAAGACATCCGAAGACTTTGAGATGGTTGTAGATAGGTGGATGTTTGTAAAGCAATTCGTAAGGAGATTTGTTGAAAGTGTTTGGAGATGGTAACCTATTGATAATGTGGACGGCTGTGAGCAAAGTGTCGACCCAGAGATATTGAGGAAGGTGAGCTTGAATAAGGAGAGCCCGAGTAATTTCGGTGAGGTGACGGTGCTTGCGTTCGGCAACGCCGTTTTGGGGTGGGGTGTAGGGACAGGTAAATTGGTGTATGATACCTATGTGTTTGAGTAGAGCTTGAAATTGGTGTCCGGTGAATTCCCCTCCGCCGTCGGTTCTGAGAGTGTGGATGCGATGCGAGAACTGTCGTTCAATCATTTTAAAGAATTCAAAGAAACGGTGAACAGCTTCTGTTTTGCTAGTTAGAGGATAAATCCAAGTATACTTGGAGTAATCGTCAATAAAAGAAATGTAGTAGCAAAAACCTTTATTACTTTTAACAGAGAATGGCCCCCAAATATCAGAGTGGACAAGATGAAAAGGAACAGTACTTACATTTGTAGACAAAGTAAAGGGTAAGCGGTGGCATTTAGCCATTTTACAAATATCGCAAAGTTTAGAGGAGCCGGTTTTACAAATATCAGTGTGATGATTGGCCAAGCTGGATAGAGTCTGATCGGAGGGATGTCCAAGTCGCCGGTGCCAGAGATCCGGGATTGCTTGTAGGGAGATTAGCGCCAGTTTATGCTGTTGTAGTTTCTGGACGGGTGCAGCGTAAATGGGATAAAGGCCATTAATACATGGACCCCGGAGTAGTAGATGCTTGGTCCTCGGATCCTTAATTTCATAGCCGGATGAAGAGAAAGTAATGATGCAGTTGTTATCGGTGGTTAGTTGATAAACGGATAGTAGATTAAAAGACAAATTAGGAACAAGGTGAAGATTGGAAAGAATTATTTTACCTTGCGGTGTAGGAAGAATGCCGCGTCCGGTGTTGTGAATGGGAATTTGTTGTCCATTACCCAGCGTCACTTGGCTAGATCCGGTATATGGTTGAGATGATTGCAGTTGAGAGTGATCGGCGGTAAGATGCGACGAGGCACCACTGTCGAGGAACCATTCAGTTGGGGAATTATTGTTGTGAGAGCTGAGTAGAGCGGTGCTGGATGGTTCGGAATTGTATTGATCATCGTGTCGATACCAACATTTAATTGCAGAATGCCCAAATTTCCCGCAGATTTGGCATGTAACAGGATTTCTTGATGGCTGATTTCTGCGTCCAGAATTATTTTGAGTTTGTTGGTTTCTTGATTGAGACTGGTTGCGGCCGCGATTGCTATTTGATCGCCCACGACCACGAGTTCTTGATGCTGTGAGAGCTGTGGGATTGCTTGCGATTTGAAGGGAATGAAGATCACGAGTGATCTCATGAGCCAGGTTCAGCTCTTCGCTACAGAGTAGCGTGTACAAGTCATCCAGATTTAACGGCTGAAGATTTGTGCGTATAGCCGTTTTAAAAGCTTGATAGGTTGGAGGAAGACCGTCAAGCGTGTAATGGATAATGTCTTCGACGTAAACATCATCATAGCCCACAAGCATATTTTTGCACTCCATGCATATCCACGCATAATTTAGTTGTTCAAAAATAGGCTTCGTTTGCGACGGCTTTTTTATTGCTTCTTAAAGTGCTTTAAGAAGCAAGAAGAAAGCCGTCCCAAATGAAGCCATAGCTTCATATTCTGTGTTTCAAAATTCCACAGCCCTGAAAGTGCAGAGCTTCTACTCAGAATAATCAACAGGAGTACTTAAAATTATTAAAGGCAACATAAAAACTAGACTAAGAGAATCCATCAAGTTGGGAGAACTAAGTTTTGACCGAACCACCTAAACTATCTCGTGATCTTCAAAATAATAATTTTATCTACATATGGATTATGAACAACCATCCATTAATAATTAAAAATGCATTAACAATTTGCCTATTCTGTGATTGTCTGATACAAATGGAAGCAAACTAATTCCACTGCACACAAATAGACACAGTGGACATAGACGCAGAGGGAGAGAGAGAGAGAGAGAGAGAGAGAGACCATCATTAGAGTTTTCAAGTTCTTTTAATGATTGCTTCCCCATTCTGTATTTCTGCAAAAAAAGACATGCAAGATGATAGCAAGGCATTAGTTTCATGTAGTATGAAAGGGCTTTTCTATTGAATGACTCAATCTTATAATATGATGTAACAAACATCCAAAAAGGGATTATGAACTCTTCACCATCCATTCAGTGATCAAAATGGCATTTACATTATAAAGATTTTTATCGTATAAGCAAAGAGAGCAGCTATGACAATGTAAGCAAGTTCATGCAATTTAACAGACTCAAATAGGTTCATCTCTTTGATATGATTTCTTCAAATACTAGGAAAAAAGACTGTGCTTAGTCCAGGGACAACCTGAAGATGGCTCTTTAAATGATAAAGTGTGAGGCCTTTTATGTTCATCAACCTCATTATGGTCTTTGGTGTTGCTTCTGCCAAAAAAAAAAAAAAAACGATAGGTATTATATAGAAGAATAGAATATTAAAAGAAACACAAAATAGTCTTAGGCTTCGTTTGATACGGCTTTCTTACTGCTTTTTAAACCAACTTTTTAGTACAAAAATTTTAATTTTTATACTACAAAGCTGCTTTAAGAAGCAATAAAAAAGTCATTCCAAACGAAACCTTAATCGTTGGGCACTCGTTGTAAAAGGAGTTGAATACCAATCACTAGCATTTATAACACCGAATAGTGTGATAATATAAGTGATAACTGTCAAAATTAAATGAAATTATAAATGGAGGATAAAAATTAAAAACCAGTAAAATAATGATGTTAAAGATGCAATCCTATTATTCACTGAAAAAACAAACTGACAACAGGATCAACCGTCAATAGATCATAACAAAATTATGATTAATGTATACAACACAGGAACCATCTTCCAAGGAAGAAACCATTATGCATACAACCAAGAAAACCACGCTATAATGTTAATAGTTTAAGACAGTTTGAATAACTTTAATTTCAAAAGTCACAACACCTAGTCAAATGAAAACACCACAAGGGAACAAGTGCTAAAGCAAAAGCTGATTTCAGAATAAGAAATTTAGGCCTCATTTGGGACGGCTTTCTTAGTGCTTCTTAAAGTAGTTTTTAGTTCAAAAATTTTAATTTTTTACTAGAAAGCTGCTTTAAGAAGCAGTAAAAAAGTCGTCACAAACGAAACCTTAGATTCACGATGAACACACGCACAAATAAGCGATCTGAAGTTCACTAAACCCAGAAAAAATATGTCCTCCGAGGTGTATGCAATAGTGCACAGTCCGGTACAGTTGACCATCACATGGTACAAATGCCTAAGCAGGAATGGAGTTTTGATTGGTTTCTCCAAAAAAAAATTAAAGATCTTACTTCATGGATTATAGAAAAAGAAACAATTCAATAAAATCAAACAGTTAATGCAGGTTTATTTAGTATAATGTGAAGACTAGCCCATTGGCATATCATAGATGAAAAAAGGAACAATTAAATAGAAACTATTTAAAAACTTTAGGTTGGTGAGTCTCAATTTCAGACTATCTATTGGGGAAAAGCCAGTGCATGATAGCAATAACAGACATGCATGCGAAATAAAATATCTATATATAAAAAGACCATAAGAAGGTTTACATGGTTCAACAATGTTCTACAAATTTTCAATAGTCAAGAGATGCGTAAAATATACAAAATATTTAATCCTCCAATATTTTTCTCGCCAATCACACTAGCAAGTTCTCTCTAGAATTTCCTCTCTCCTAAATTTTAAGGAGTTTTGATTTGGGAAGATTTTATGAATGATTTTGAGGTAGAAATTGGCTCCAAATTATGTTCAGATTTGTCATGCAAATAAATATGAAAATTGTATATTTAATCATAAAAAAATGGAAATAAATCAGTAGAGAATAAGGAAAATAGGAAATCAATGAAACACAAATTGATCAATAAAAGCATCTCAAACAAAGTATGAAGTATGTTGACAATGAATGAGACGAGAAATATGTGTTGTCTAAAAATAAAACTACCAGTTTAATTAACTTACAGAAAAGAGAAGAATAGAGGTTTACATGGGGCTGAAAGCAAATTATTTATGTAGTTTATTTACATAATTGAACAAGTTTGAAAAGAAATTTTAAAAGCTCATCATATAAATGAACAAGCTCAAACACTCTTATTTGTTCATTTATGTTCACAAAACATATTCATTTGTTGATTAACAAGTAACTTGCTAACAAATCAATAAAATAGTCATTTAATGATGGCTTGATTGCTATTTTATTGACATAATTTATGTTCTTGTGTTAATTTTACAGACTTTAAACATTAAGTATATAATTAGAGGTATAAACGAGATAGTACTCAACTTGACTTGGTTCACTTTTGGCCATAGGTGTAATCGAACCAAGCTAGTTCATGAGCAAACACAAGCTCGACCCAATAAATGACTTGTAAGAAGAGCTCCACAAGCTAATGAGCTAAGTTTGAGTCAAACTCAACTTAAATGTTGACATTTGAGTCATATCATTTAAAAATATAAATATGAAATTACACTTAAAATTTTAAAAACTCACTAGTTAAATTAAAAGTTATAAAACTTTTAAGGTCAAATCTCATTCTCTCTAAAAAATTCTCATTCTTCTACTGGTTCCATCGGCACAAAACTCCACAGATTTACTTTCATCTTCTCTAAATCACAAGAAGGCAAGCCAACTCGTAGGCAACTTCAACTTGTTAAATTGAGCTCAAGCTTGAAGCTGGGCCACAGAACATGGATATAACTCTTTGACAACCCTAGAGTAAAATCAAATGTCACGGAACCAGTAGAAGTTGGGCACTCTACATCGGTAAATGCTCAACTGCACAGACTTCAAGCGCCCAAAAATTCCCACCCAACTTTCAAACCTTGCATCCTCTAGCCACATTTTAGATACAAAAGACAACACAAACAACCATGCAATCCTGAAAAACTATGGCCTGGTTTGGTAATCATTTTTTGTTGCTTTTCTCTGCAAAAATTTTAGTTTTCTTGCATATCAGAATGTTAAATAGTACAGGAAATATGGGAAAAGAGTATTATATTTCACATGGACCATTTTTTTAGCTTCACAGGAATCTGTTCATCAGCGCAACTTTATTTTACAAAGAACTGCATGGAGCACAGCAACAACAAACGCCCAATACATCTAATTCCACTAATCCCAAGAATAAAGCTATAAAACTAACTATTCTTCACCCTAAAATTTGAACTTGTTAACGCAACAGCAGACAAACCAAATCTAAGCAAGAGAAAAGATGCACGAGAAATAAGGGAGAAAGAAGGCTCACTTTCAGGCCCTCCGAGCTGAGCGACAGCATCGATGAACCGATCATGGAGCTCCGCCGTCCACCGGAGACGGGGCTTGGGGTCGGAGGTGAGGACCAGGGCCGCGTCGCCGGGGAGATTTGTGCCTTCAAGCGACCCTACGAACTCTCCTCCCTTGATGTACATTTTCCAAACTATCTAAAGCAATTGGAAGGCAAGCAGAGGTACCAACTACCAAATCAATGGAAAAGATTGGAGGCAAACAGAGCCGTGAAAGACCAGCGTGACTGCGTGATTATGACAGCGATCAATGATCACTAATAAAGATTAATGGCGATAGCTAGTAATGATGGGCAATGAAGGTAATGAGTGATGTATTTATATAATTTTAAATAAATTTATAATTTCTAATTTAAATTAGAACTTAATTTTATAAATAAATTTAAATTAATATATATTCTAATATAAAATTTTCCCTCTTGAAAATCTCTTCACTTTTGAACTCAAAATTACCCATTAGAACCATCAATTAAGAAAAAAAAAACTTATATTATACAAGGATCTAAACAGCCTCGAAATAATAAAAAAATATTTTTTAATTCAATATTAATTCAATTATCATATTTATATATTTTATCTACATAATAAACGTTTAAATCAACTATTAAAAAATATATTTTTTTAATCTGCTTGTTTTAATTTTCAGAAATATTAAAAAATAGTGAACCTCTTTATTATTTTGGACCTTTTTGAGTTATATATTTGCCTTTTGATCTCATAATATATAACCCCCAAAAAACACTTTCGCTTACACAGAGCACAAAATAATACAATTTCGATTCATTTGTACAATTTTTTTAATTCTAGAAAGGTAAGCTCACCAATACTCCAGACCGGTTAGGGGATCGGCAGCCTCAGGTATTTTAAAATGCGGGAAAAGGATCAGAGAACCGCCAAAGCAGGTACGCGTCAGGTGGAAACGGACAAGAACCGGGACGAAAAAACACCGACCGGTTCGAATTTTATCAAATACTATAGGCCGCAAAATATAAAATATAAACATAATAAAACTAAGAGCCCTTATCCTGTCTTAAAATGTAAATTTTAAATCTTACGAAATTAAAATATTTTCTAGCTTTTTTCTAATACTTCACATTGTAATATTGAATTAAAATAAACTAAAATAAAATTATTATAATTTTATTTAAATCAATAAATAGGAGTTTGTTTGGGATGGCTCCAACATTTTATAAAATTAGGTGTAAAATAATTGTGGAGAAAATAGGTTCACAATTATGATTAAAAAAAAAGTTTTCATCACATAAAAATATATAAAAAATAGTGAGAAAATAGTAATCAAACGAAATTGTGGTTCTTATATGAAATGTAAAGCATGCAGAAAGTTGTCCCAAATAGGATTATTCTGTGCGGAGACCGACGACAAAAATCGTCCTGATTTGTTGCGCTTTTGCTATCATTTTACTGCGCTTTTGCAAATACTTAGCAAAAGGGAAACAAATATGTATTCATAATTGCATATTTGCTGCTCTTTTGCTAAGTATTTGCAAAAGTGTAGCAAAATGGAAGCTAAAGCGCAGCAAATATCATACTAATTGAATATTTGCTGTGTTTTTGCAAATACTCAGCAAAGGACAGCAAAATAACATTCATAATTGCATATTTGGTGTCTTTTTATTAAATATTTGTAAAAGAGCATCAAAAGGTAAGCTTAATGTCAGCAAATTTGGACGGTTCTCATTATCCGGTCTCCGAACAAAATAATTTCTCCCCGAGCAGACCCTAAGTGGCCTTATCAGTCTCTCATAATTTGAGTAGCCATGTTACACTCGATTAAAGATCTATTTGATATGAATATACTTTTTTATAAAGATAATTATAAAGTTATTATGCGGAAAATAAATTTTTTAAAAGTTGTTATGAATGTTAACATTTTTTTTTTAAACAAAACCCTCACTGCCACTGGACGAATGGGCGATCGAGAGCGACGAGAAATAAAATATTAACTGAATAATCAATTTTAAATTAACAATAATTAAATGTCTGTCAACTACTAATCATTAAGATTAGTCAACTTAATACTTAGCTGAGTTGACATAATAGCTTATTTTTAAGCACAAAGAGGATTTGAGTTGTAAAGATAAGTTCAGAATAGGCGACAAAGCTTCAAATAATTAGATATTAAATAAACAAGAAGATGTACATAAAAATACTGTAATTTAATGCACATGATAAGATATTATAGAAATTCTTAACTAATTTTGAACTTCAGATAGGGCTGGCATGGAAAGCAAACATCAGCTATGCTGATCTATAATAGGGCATCTCCAACGGAGAACTCCATTTTTCACGCCAAAATACTGCAAAACGCAAAAATGGCGTGGTGCTGCTCCAATCGAACGTCATTTTTTTGCTTCTGTGCGAAGGTAACGATCCTTCTCCTTTGACGCGTTTTTCCGGTTGAGAGAGCAAAATAGCGTGGGTGAACACCCGCAAGCAAATGGTGGACGTTTTGGCGTTCGGCTGGAGCGACCGAACGACGCCAAATGCTCGTTTGGCGTTCGGTTGGAGATGGTCTTAGGCTTATGCTTCTTTTGAGATGACTTTCTTATTGTTTTTAAAACATAATTTTAGTATAAAAATTACAAAAATTCTGCTTTTAAAAAACAATAAAAAAGTCGTCCCAAATGAAACCTTCATCTAGATTTTTTTTTTATTATTTTGTAAAGTTAATTTTCAGTAAAAAAATCTCTTTAAAGCATGGAAAATAGTGGTCTAAAACCATCCTAAATGAAGCATTAGATTTCATTTGGGATGGCTTTCTTAATACTTCTTAAAGCGGTTTTTAGTACAAATTCTTTTATATTAAAAGCCACTTTAAGAAGTAGGAAAAAAATCGTGTCAAATGAAGTCTAGTCTTGCATGCCCTAATCTTTTGTGATTGTGATGAGTGTTTTTTATTGAATTGGATGGCTTGGTAGAACGCTATGCCTTGCCGGACAACCCATCTAATTGGTTTTCAAGTGGCTTTGTAATGTTTATTAATTGGGTAGGGTTGATCAGTTTGAGCTAGAGGGAAAATTATTACATCCGGTGAAAAAATCGGAAATTCGGACGTATACCGAGCAATACCGAGTGCTCAATACCGAGCTCCATGTGACGTGGCGCGTGGGCATTGGCCTCTGAACGTGTTCGGTGTCCGGATGTAATAATTACTAGAGCTAGAGAGATTGAGTAACATCATTTGTTATAAAAATAGAGAGAGAGAGAGAGAGAGAGAGAGAGAGAGAGAGAGAGTATTTTTAGTTTAAATAGTTGTTGCACTAAAGTGATAGGAATGATGTAATAATGGAGGAGAGATATGGAAGAGATGTAGAATTTTTAATTATTTTTATTAACTTGATGGTTAAATAATCGAATTACGATATATTTGAAGTATATTTTTTACTAATATTTTTTAAATGGGCTGACTTACCTAGCTAGTAGATGAGTCTGTTGGCTTTGAAAATTTGTGCTTGACTCTTCTTAGAGGGTTGGTTTTGAATTAAAATTTTAAAAAGAAAAATTAGATTGCAAATATAACACTACTAAGAGACGAGATTATAATATATTATTCTATTTTTTTCATAATTGATTGATCAATTTCTCTTAGCCTGAGCCTGAGGTGATATATTTTTCTTAAATGTTTTAAATAATGTAATGATTTTAGATTTTTATATTTTTATCGGGATTTGGACCCGAAATAATTTAATTTGATATTTGTGGGTATTTTTAGAATAAAGATTCCAATAAGTTGAGATTCTTTTTCAAGGGAAGGCTATCGTGAGTGGTGCAGGTCATCAACTATTGTTGTGAAGACAACGATTAACAAAGTTCGAAACAGGACGGTTCTCCCATTTGGTGTCCGCACCAAATAATCGCTCAGCAGCATGAGCTACTGCAATGATTTGGCATAGAGTTTGCTGAGCTACAGGAGAGGAAGATTGCTAGATATATGTTATGTGGTTCCACAAATTTCTACTTTGCAACCGCTTGTTCCATTATGCCCTCTCTAATGAGCGAGAGATTATTAGGTGCGGAGTGCGAACGGGGAGAACCGTCCGCACAAGCATTGGGTACCTAGCGGTACCCGCACTCGGTACCGCTGGGTATCACTAGGTACCCAATACTTGTGCGGACGGTGCGCACTCCGCACCTAATAATTTTTCCTAATGAGCACCCAATGTGTGACTTCTTTGTCATTTGTCATAAAAGATTTGCGGGAGTTTTGGTTGGAGTGTAGAACAGTGGGAAGCGAGGGAGAGAGAGAAGAAGAATAGAGCAAGTGGAGGAGAAAAATCGCGCGAGGTAGATTTTGACTAGGAAAGTAAAAAAAATGAGGAGAATGCACTGGAAGCTTCGTTTGAGACGACTTTTTTAATGCTTCGTAAAACCCATTTTTTATTAATTTTTTTTTATTTTTGTACTATAAAACAGCCGTCTCAAACGAAGACTAAGCCAAAGGCATGAGTTCCACATGCTTTTGATTATTATTATTATTTTTTTTAAGATGGTTGGACAAGACTTCATGCGATGTTGATAAACATGAACTTACATGGCATTGAATGCATGTATAAGTCGCAATATATGGGCAACAACTGATGCAAAGGTTTGATGTAAATTGCATTTTAATTTTTAATAAACTAAATCAATTCATAATAAGAATAATAAAATTTAAATAAATGTGCAAATAAAATTATTGTGTAATTTTTTATTCCTCTTGCATATTGAATTTAGTGATATTATCTCGCATGTGGGCTTTTTTTTTTGCTTCAAGGCCTTTGATATGCCAATTTATGTGTCTATCCGAGATATTTTTTGCATTCTTGGCTTGTTGACTCAACTTATTTCATAATAGAAGTGAGAGCTGAGTGATTTTGCGTAACATCCCATCCATCATCATAGGCAATTTTCATCACACATGATCAAATTAATCTTGGGGTCATTCCTTAAAGATTTCTATGCTCCAAACATATCATCACATTCATTTTATGAAGCAAGTGATGGTTGGGTATTTCTATTAAAGGTGAGATTTTAAACTAAACATGTGATATACTATATTCATTCTTTGTTGCGTTTGTCGTATCTGATCATGTTGGTTTATAAAGCAAACATTGCGGCCAACAGAATCAAGTCGTGGTTGGCCCAAACACAAGCCACGAGCCATTTATCAAGCAAAATATGAATAAGAACCTCTATAAATAATAACTTTTGTCTCTTTGTGTTATATGCCCAAAATGTAGTGGATTCCTGCTATACATATAATCAATTAGAAGCTTGGTTAGTATCTTTGCTACATGATAATCCTTATTTTTTTTATCTTTTTGGAGCCTAGTTTGTATTTTTTTTTCTTATTCTTTTCATGCACATCATTATGTCTTTTTATAGCACGAATAGTTATGTAAAACCCGCAAAAATGTTGTTTTTTATTTCGCACGCTTCTCGATGCATCACGACGAGTTTTAAGTGAAAAATTCAAAGTCGTCAGAATTCGACGCAATAAATTTTATAAAATAAAGCGCAAAATTCTAAGTGAAACGATGTATAGTACCTATATCGAATTTTAAGTATTTAGGGAGTTAAAATTTTTGGAAAACTCTTAATGACGACTTTGCCCTTGGTATCACTTGAATATATATGAATTTAAGTGAGGGCTTTGAGGTCTTTATGCATCATAATGAGAGAATCCCACCCTTATTAGTTGGACCGAAATATTTCGGTCCCCATTCCCTCCTTGCCACCGAACTGAGCGGACAAAGGAGAGAAGGCGCGGGTAGGAGCAACGACGGGAGCTTCGGGCGGCGGTTTCCGGCGGTGATTTGCGAGGGAGATTGAAGGAAAATTGTGAGGAAGGCTAAGGTAAGTTGTTTGCAAGTGTTTCTTTTCTTTTTCTTTGAGTTTTCACTAAGATAAGAAAATTAGTGTTTTTAGGAAATGAGAGATTTCTTTGAGATAAGTTTAGGGAAGAGTTAAGGGATGTTTTTAAACATAAATGTTAGTTGTTTTCTTGAAAAATACAAATTTTGAAAATTATGGTTTTACTCAAAATTATTTTTCTTTGGAAATGCATTCACAAAAGAAGTTCCTAATGACATAAGAAATATTCTAATTGGAAAATAATGTAAGGTTGTGGAAAGTTTTGAGTTTTGAAATTTAGGGTTTTTTTCCTAATCATAGAATTTTTTATCCCTATGGTTTTAAAAGGTTTTTGGAAATATTTTAGCGACACATTTAGGGCTTTTACTTGAAATGCAAGTTTTTCTAGTTTTTTATTTAATATAATCCGGAAATTATTTATGTTTTAATTAATATTTGGTTGTAGGGAGAGATGTTTGCATGTATAAGATCCAAGATTTTAACTAAATCCTAATTGAGAGATAATGTGAATGAGAGATATCATAAATGGTGGGAGGGGTTAATTTGAAAACATAGACATGACATTAGGTTGAACTCTTTATTACCTTAGATTAAGGATTTAGGAAGTTGTGTAGCGACTAGTTTACTTATGCATTTTGTATGTCTCTTCTAGATATTGAACGTATGGAGGGAAAAGTTTGATTGGGCTACCGGAAGTGGTGCACAAGTTGATGTAGGTGAAATGGACATTCTTTTAAATTTAGAAAACTCTTATTTCATGCAAATACATAGAAATGACATTCTTCTTTTATGCTCGTTATGATATCCTTATGACTCATGTTCCCTTATATAAGTTCATAGACACTTCATGTAAATGTAAAGTCTTTTCTATGCAATATTAAAATTTATGAATAAATCTCATGCTTCTTTCTTTATTTGTACTACACATGTTTTCTCTTTACATGCAAATAAACATATGAGCATAGCAAGCATGCATATCCTTATGAAAACATACACTTGAATAGTTTATGAATAGTTCACATAAGCATCTCTTATGAATATGTAAGTATTAAGTGTATGTGCATGTTGACGTGAAAGTATCAAATGATAAAGGAGCTCCTTTGAACAATGGTAAATGAGGCTCTTATGAGCCAAATGATAGAGGTTCTTTTGAACCAAATGATAAAGGAATGACCAATTTTATGTACCTGATCAATACAAGTGATGCTTCCGAGACGGGCGTTATATTTACATATTAAGATATTATGAACATTTCATATTTATGTTATATGCATTTGAGACTATCATTTAATGCATGAATGTTAAAAAAAAAAAAGAATAAAAGATTATGAAAGGAATAAGAACTTGAAAGTTGAAATAAAGACATGCATCACCTTAGATAAAATAATGTAATATGATGATCATTCTTTTACTATAATATCAAAGCATGTTATAGTTTTCTTCCCTTGATTTTAAGTTTATTTGAATGCCATTTACACCTATTGAGTTGTGACTCACCCATGTTGTGGGACACTTTTCAGGAGGATCGGGTAAAGGATAAATGACGGATAGACCTCCCCTCACGTACCGTCGTAGGGAGACGACCGGCGACAGGTTTTATTTTGTTATTTTTGATATTTTGAATAGAAGGATTAGAGATGAAATGTAAGGAATTGATTTTTGGACACCTTTCACATTTTGTAAACTTTATGTTAAATTCTTATGTTGATGTGTTGAATGGAAGAAATGAAAAATTTTATTTGGAGATTCATTAGTGGCTCTTTCATCATGATGTGAATGTTGGTATATGTTTGGAGACATGTTATAAGAGAAATGTGAAGTTTTTATTAATTTATATTGTCTGACTTTTGTTCCCGCCTTGCACTTGCGAGCTAACCGGGCCGGGTCATGACAAGTTAGTTGGATGGTGCAGCATTGACAGAAAAATTTGCATTTATCGCAATATTTTATCTTGTCTAAGCAAATAACTCTAGCTATGATGAGTTATGTCTCATTTAGATAGGTCATATTTGTCTACTATATTATATCTAAGATAGCAAAATACGATCATGTAATTCCCTTTGTGTTCTAAACATTCAAGGTGCTCTTATGAGTTTGTGTTCGTCTGTGTTGGTCTTAATTTGATGCAAATTAACATCATACTCTAATCTTTCTTCACAAAGCCTCTATGATTTTTTTTTTCATAGCCATATATATATATATATATATCCCTTAACATTGGTGTAATAGGTAATAATATAGGGAGGTTTCTCTTTAGTACATTCACGACAATCAAAAGAGCTACTTAATAAAAGAGCTACTTAATTTGATACAAAGTAACCTTCATCTATCACGTCGTAGTTAAACTTCTAGTGGGTGGGCTGGAGATCACATTAATGGGCGACCTCTCTCAATATCGTGTACTACCTGAAAGCAATTTAAAAGAATGTGACCACCCTAGTTGAGGTATTGCATCTAGATGCTGATTGAAGGCAAGGGTTTGAGATTGTAGAAGTAGTGGAAGATGTCCTAGCTAGAGAAGATGTCCCAAAGAGAAAACTAAGAATAATCACTTCTTTCAGCTTGAAGCTAGCTTGTTTAGTCTTTTAAGGATGTTTTCAATATCTGTAGATGGGTAGTAAGGGCATATCAAGAATTGGTGAAGAATTTGTTTGCCATAGATTCAACATCAAGAGAGACATTATGTAATATCTATTGCAACAATGTTCTAACTTGATCTGATAAGATTGATATAATGGAATGCTTGCATTTTTAATTCTACATGTGTCTTTGAGTGTATGTGAGTGTGTGAGTGCATGAAGATTGTTCTAAAGCGGGACCTTTGGGTATGTGTGCATGAAATTCAAAATATAATTTTTCCCCCATATGAATGTTGTGGTGTTGGGTTATAGAGCACTACAACATTAAGATCTCTAATTTAGATCAATTTAAAAAGATCTAAGTAGGCGTTGCAGCGCCACTGTCTATAGCTTGTTGACATCACTGCAGCCTCTGTGGAAGCCACCTCTTTACTCTTTGGCTATAGCCACATCCATTGGGCACCCAACGAGAAAGCACTTGGCCGTCTTCACTGACAAGTGGACATCCTTAGAGCTTAAGGAAAGTACTACTATCCATGTACTCATGACTCGCCTCTATTTCAATGACAAGCCCCAACAATTCCACCACCTTTTTTTGTGGCATTGTGGTTGAATACACGACATCCAACTCTAACTTCATTATTTTTTTCCAGGGACCCACCTCGGTCACCTTAACCTTACTCATTGAAGGGTCAAGGCATCGGTCAACTCTCTGTCCCTTAAGCATACAATTTTGCCACCCTTATCACCAATTTATTACTTAACATTTCTAAATTATTATGTCCATTTTAACTTCCTTGTAATAAGGAAATTATCAACTAAATAGCTCAAAGGTATTGATGTATAGCCTATGGATTGCTACTTATTGAAGAATGAAGTGAGTGATGTCACATCACCATCATGCTAAGGAAGCCATAATACTCGACCTACTCTGAGTTCGTAATTGATGCAGCTCATATGGACTCACTCCTCACATTAAAATGACCCGATGATCGCCCTAAGGAAGTCACTAAAGCGACCAAAAGACTCGCCTCCATAGAGTCATCTGAGTTGATCCATCTTAAGGACTTGCCTTCCTCAAGCCACTCACAAACACTCAATAAAGTAAGCTAATCCTAAACTAATAGCTATGCGAAGGGGGAGAATCTCACAAATCACATATCAAATCTTGACATGTATCATGAGCAATCCATACTAAGTCTCATTTATTATTACATTTTTGGGATTTTTACATACATAACACTTAAAAACTATTAAAAATATATATTTAGCACTCAAAGTATATATTTATTAATATCCCACACAAAATCCTTATTTTCATCTTTTATAATACTCCATTAAGCCCTGTTAGAAATTCGCATCGGGTCTTCATTTTGTTTGCGCGAGCAGCATCTTCCCCATCTTATGCTGTCGCCTTCTCCATCGATTTTGTTCATGCCAGCATTGTATTCTACATCTGAAGCCGTTGCCTTCTCCATCGATTTTTTCCTGTTCGATCACTTCGCAAGAGCTTGGTAAGGTATGCATCGTCTTCCCCATTCAATTCCTTACTGAGTTTTAGCATTTTAGGGGGGTTTTTTCGCTGGTTGAGCTTGTATTCATTTTCATTATTGTAGTTCATCTTCTCCATGTCAAATAGCAGGCTGTTGTTTGTGCATCGTGTTCTCATGTCTTCATTTACTGTGTTGTGTTTGGAAATTAAGAGTGGGTGTAAACTATTTGAGAGATGGATGTTACCTGTTTGGTTGAATGCCAACAATTTTAGTTTTAATCTGAAATGCTTGATGTGTTGGAAATTTAGAGTTGAGTGTAAGCTGTTTGATTGAATGTCAAGGCAACAATTTTAGTTTTAATTTGAAATGTTTTTGAGTATTAAGTAGCAGTCGATAGCTTGATTAGCTAATAAGTTGCTTTTCTTTCTTTATTTTGAAGGTTTATTGCCATTGCATACGAAATCATTAAGTCATTCTACAATGAGTTCAAGTTCCTCAGCAACACCAATTGGAAACCCAAGCAATCAAATATATTTCCATTGCAATTTGCAATGTACAATATATACATCATACAAATCACATAGTTGTGGAACATAATTCTACAGATGCTCTCGGAATAGATCATAAGATAATTATCATTTTTTCTAGTGTTGTGATGAACTAATGAATCAGAACATGATATGAATTATCGAAGAAGTTCAAATGTTGCCAAAACAAGCATAACTCATGTTAAAGCCAAGATTTTACAAATAAAAATCTCGTTGGTAATAATGTTTATCTCAATGTTGATTGTAGCAATCGATGTGAGTAAATGTAAATATCAATGTAACTTTGAGTCAATGTAATATGTGTGTTTTGTCTCTTGAATGAATAGCAATATGATTGTTTTGTCAATGGGTTTGAGTCTGAAAATTATAAGCAAAAAATCAAGGAATAAATATATCTTCATTTTTGAAAATTTGTTTGCATAATTTTGTTTTATTATCGTCCTTTATACTAAACTAGTATATTGCATTGCTTTGAAATGCACATAGCAGCAAAATAGAGGCGGTTATGATCTCGAATATGTAAATGCTAGTGCCAGCATTCAGAAACATAAATGGTAGTGCTTAGACCTAACCGCTTGCTTAAAACTTTGGGAATCCTCGAACCACAAACCAATACATAGACTATTTGCCTCATCAATTTATGTTATAAAGAACTCATCACACCAATCATTTGCTACAATATCTATATTTTCTCCGATCTCTGAGTCAAACTGATGCAGTTTAGTGTGAATGTACTGTGATTGGGACATATCTCCTTCATTATATTTCAATGCAACCACCTCATCAATTCTATTACTTTCATAAGAACTTTCAAGCATGTCAACTACATCTGAGTCTCTTGAAACCAACATGTAATTCTTAGGCGATGTTCCATTGGCATAATAGTGTAAGTCGAATGGTTGACACCTTAACCAAGGACAAATTGCTTCAACTCGTTCTTTTAGCAAGAACATAGTGATTTCATCTCTCCGAAGCTTTAAAGTTTTATGGCTTCCACCCACATATTTCATTCGACCCTGACCTTGCACCTCACTTCAATATCCACCGAATTTGAGGACAATGAAGCAAAACTGACTTGAATCCATTTCTGTGTGTGCATATAACTAATAAGTTAAACGAAGTGAAAAAAGTGAATCAAAATGAGTTAGCCAAAGTCAACAAAAATTTTAGTTTCCTGTCAAAAATTGCAGTTAGCCAAAGCAACCATTACCATAGAGGCAATCAGCAAAGCATGTAATAAAGAAAACTTTGCAGTTCGAAGATGTTCAAAATGTCATATTGTATTAGGAAAATGATGTCATCATCGAAGAAATTACAAAAGTGGCTGATTAGTAGAAGCTGAAGCTGACAAATCTGAGTAAGAACAACGATTAATCCAAGGGAATTGAAATGTTAGTGTAAAACGTTGATTTTTTTACTATCGCGAGAACGATCTATCGTTGGAGTTGAAGCTGGCGGAAGTAATACCATCACAAGAACGATAATATTACACGCGGGAACAAGTAAGACTACCTGCTTTAGCAAAGAAGAGGCGACCGTCAGTCTTCAGAGAATAGGAAGGCATGGGAATAAGAACGCTCGGGAACAGGAACGTGCAGGAACATGAACCAGATCACAAGAAAGTCGGGTAGGGGTTTTAACGAAATGTTACAGTGGTATTTGAAATTTTAGAAATGTTGTTTGAGTGATATATTAGTAAATATAATACTTTGAGTATTAAATATCTATTTTGTATAGTTTTAAGTGTTTTGTATGTAAAAATTAATACATTTTTTTTAATCTTTTTTATGCAAGTTTTCATGTATTCCCCATATCTATATAAATAAAGAGTGAAGATAAATATATTTTAGAACTTTTTGTAATATTATTGACCTAGCAAAGCATTTATTTGATATGTTCCTTAGTTTCTCTTTTTTTTTTATATACCATCATAAGCTTTCAAGTTTTTGTCTTTTGATATTAATTGCTAGTGGGTCACCTATTATTTACGGGCAATTTTGAATTCAACATATATATTATATATTTACAACCCAAGAAAAAGTTTTTTACAACCAAAATACTAATTCCTTTTGTATTTTATTTTTTCTTCATTTTAATCAGCGAGAGAGCGTGTGTTTATGGGAAAGAGGAACTTTTATTTGGTCCGGTGAACGGACGTAGAGCTACGTTCGGCCAGCACTGAGATTGGGCCACGTAGCAGGCACAAAATCGCGGACCCGACCTGACGAATAGTGGGTATGTCACACATGAGTATTTTAAATCCATGACAACCCGATATTGCTAGGTATTGCTCGGTATTGTTAGGTATTGGTCGATTTTTCTTGGCAATAACTAGAAATATCATTATGTGAAGACAAATACCGAGCAATACCGAGTTTTTCTAGAAAAAACTCGGTATTGCTTGGTATTGGTCTTCACAGAGCGGCATTTCTCGTTATTGCCAAGCAATACCGAGTAATACCTGGCAATATGCGAACATAGCAATCCCGGGTTTCGGTCCGGGTCAAGTCGTCGGGCCGCGCGGTAAAGAGTAAGAGCACATTGCGACATGTTATTGGCGGCCGAACGTAGCTCTACGTCCAGTCACATGACCTAATAAAAGTTCGGGAAAGAGAGAGAGAAAATGCTATATTTTCTTAAAAAATTTGAAAGCAATTTATCTTATATAAATACCTGATTGTATGGATCAATAAATTTTTTAATAAACAAATAAATTCTTAATTAAATGGGTTAATAGTTCTAGAAAATAACAATACCGGGAAATTAGGGTTTCTTTGTTGTAGGTCCCCGAGTTTTTGAATGCTTTTTATAATTTTCTGACGAGGAATAATTTTTGATTTTTACTAAACTACTTTCTCAATCCCGTGCAAGAGCAACTATGCAGAAGAGGGAATCGGCGAAGGCCTCCGGCTCAACCGGGACTCCGGCGAAACGAGGCCGGCCATTCGGAAGCACTTCAGGAAGTGCCGCTGCTTCCGCGGCCGCTGCAGCGGCTGCTGCTGCCGCCGCCGCCGCCGCTGACTCCGTGGCTCCTGCCTCTCTTCTTGGCCCCACCCTCCAAGTTCCCATTTCTTTCGCCGGTAAGTTACTGATAATTCTCCCAAATTTTCTTGTAGAGCTCGTCCTGATTCAAAACCCTTGCCTTCTCATTTTCCGCATTTTGCTAGATGTTTATGTTATGTATTTTCTTTCCCCAAGCTGTTAACCCTGGAAGAAAAGAGGAATACAGCACCAATAGACCGAAGCTTAGGTCTTAGAAAGGATTTTTTCTAAGAATATTGTTACCGACTAAAGAATGAAACTAAGCGAGTTTGTTAACTAGCAAAAGATTTTGAAAACTTTGATTGCTCTTGAAGTGGAGCTGTACGAATTGTAGCCAACTTAGAGCATCTCCAACCGAATTATCATCACTCTAAAATGCCGTGAAACTGCAAAATGCCGCGATTCATCTCCAATCGGACTCCATTTTTCACCCTTTGGCATGTAACGGTCGCCTCTTCTTTCCCGCCGTGAGTTTGGTAGAGAAGTAAAAATGGCAGAGATGAACAGTGCAACGCCAATATTGACGTCTCACTGTTCACCCGCAGCCAAATAGTGGAAATTTTGCAGTTCGGCTGGAGCTGGTCAGGAACGCCATTCAAGCGTTTGGAGTTCGGTTGGAGATGCCCTTAGGTACTGTTTGGTAGCAGGAATTTGCCTAAATCCTGTCAAACAATAAAATGACAACTTCAAATCTTGCAGAATCTTAAATCCCTTTCTTAATATTGACGTCTCACTGTTCACCCGCAGCCAAATAGTGGAAATTTTGCAGTTCGGCTGGAGCTGGTCAGGAACGCCATTCAAGCGTTTGGAGTTCGGTTGGAGATGCCCTTAGGTACTGTTTGGTAGCAGGAATTTGCCTAAATCCTGTCAAACAATAAAATGACAACTTCAAATCTTGCAGAATCTTAAATCCCTTTCTTCTCTGTTTTGACTTAAATCCCGGATCTACTTGTTAGAATTCAATGGAGATGAAAAAATAATTTCATCGACTTTGAAATTCATGCCAAATCATTGAGAAAAGATATCAGAATCGACGAATCGTACATGAATTCATTGAAATGCATAATTGAGGTTTTCGATCTTCCATGTTTGAAGCGGCATTCTCCAGGAGAGCCAAAGGCCCTTTCTTTTCACTCAAGATGAAAAATGAGGGAAATAAGAGTTTTACCACTTAAACTGGGGATCATGACCTTTTTATAGTTTAATTGTATTTATTTTATTTCAGCTCATCATTAATATAAAATAAATACTCGACCTATGCATAATATTTAATTGTATATAAATTTAATTGAGATGCCACATAAGCTAAATAATAATTTAATTATGAAATAGATCACGAATTTAATTGGCTTAATTTTAGATAATTTCTAATGTATAATAATTTATTTATATGTATAAATATATGAGTCCACATATAAAAAATTTTCAACAATCTTTCACTTGGGTCGCATATATATGTATATATAATAATACATTATTAAATAACCGTAAGAGCTCAATATTTACTATATTTATGACATCTTTAGACAATTTGATCCATCAATCATATTAATATAGAATCTAAGCGATCTTTGTTACATTCTTAGTAAACAAAACCCATCAATGATCACTATGCTCATATAATTAATGAAATAGATAAATTATGAATATGTATATTTTTAGACCTGCTTTATAACTAGACCTAAT
>NW_021319373.1:1379787-1402502 GCF_001605985.2 Dendrobium catenatum
ATTAGGTCTAGTTATAAAGCAGGTCTAAAAATATACATTTTAGGAATAATGACAACATATTAGGTCTAGTTATAAAGCAGGTCTAGTTATATAAATATTCATAATTTAAAAGGTAATATAGATAAATTATAAATCTTTCACTTGGGTCACATATATAAATTATGAATATGTAATTAGTCTAAACCTTTAACAACTAGACTTGCTTTATATTTTTCTATATTACCTTTTGCATCCTTTTAGTTTTAAAAATCAATTTATAACCAATAGATTTTGCTCATTTAAACAATCCATGAAGATCCCAAACATCATTATTTTTTATTGATTTCATCTCATCTTCCATGGCCTCTATCCAATTTTGAGAATTAGATTATTGTTTAACTTGAGTAAATGAGATTGGGTCATCTTTCAATCCCATATCAAACTCATGTTTTTGGAGATGTGTAATATAATCATCTAAAATAGCTGTTCTCCTTTCCTTTGTGAATTTTTTTAATGACCCTTCAATTTGATTTCGTGTCATTCTATATGAGTGCGAGATAACTCAAGAGTATTTTGATTATATGGATTTACAATATGAATAATAGCAAGCATGGTTACATGATCATTTTCAATTGTAACAATAGGAATAATAACATATTTCTCCTCAAAATTAAAATATATGAGTTTACCACTCTCATTATATTTAACATCATCAATAAACTTAGCATTGTTCGTTTCAAAAAAGGATTTTTTTTGAGAAATCATAAAACTTAAAGCCTCTTCACCTTTCATAGCATTCAACAAAATAATAGCTAACTGTTCTTAAGTCAAATTTTCTTTCATTAGGCTTATATGACCTAACTTCAGCTAGACATCCCCAAATATGAAAATGCTTAATATTAGATTTCTTTCTAGTTTACAACTCATATGGGTTTTAGCTATTGCTTTGCTTGAAACTTTATTAAAAACATAAATTGCAATCTTTAATGATTTTTCCTAAAGTGATTCTCGTAAAGAAGAATGACTAATCATACTTCTAACCATATTCTTTAAGGTTATATTTCGTTTTTCAATTACACCATTTTGACTTGGAGTCTCTAGCATAGTGTATTGAGGAACGATGACATACTTTGCTAAATATTTTGCAAAAGGGCCTGAACGTTGTTCACCTGATTTTACATATCTACCATAATATTCACCATCATGGTCAGATTTGACAACTTTAATCTTCTTACTAAGTTGATTTTTAACTTCAATTTTAAAGATCTTAAATATATATCGAGATTCTAATTTTTCATTTATTAAATATAAATATTCATAACGAGAATAATCATCTATGAAAATAATAAAATACTGTTAATCATTCCAAGAAGTTATAGGGAATGAATCATAAATATCAGTATGTATTAATTCTAAGACATTTAAACTCCTTTTGATCTTAATTTCTTAATATTTATTTATTTTTTCCTTAATACATTCAATATAAATTTTAAAATCAGTATAATTAAGAGAATAAAAAATTTCATCCAACACAAGCTTTTTTATTCTTTATTTAGAAATATGTCCTAAACATCCGTGTCATAACATAAATGAATTTTCATCAGTTAATTTTTTCTTTATATCAAAATTATTTATATGCAAAATTTCATTTATCTATGAGGCAGAAATATCTAATTTATATAGATTATCAATCAAAAAACCTATACCAATGATTTTTGAATATTTAAAGAGATTGTCCATTTCCAAATTAACAATATTAATCAGATTTGTCCAAACATGAAATAGAAATCATATTCCGTTTAAATGACGGCAGATAAAAAGTCTCACATAAATTCAAATTATAACAAGATTTTAAGTATAATCTATCTAAGCCTATAACTTTAATAAGAGCTTCATTGTTATTCTCCATATAGATAAAATTTTCAGCATCAGTTGACACTCGTCTCCTTAAAAAATCTTGCATAATCACACTTATGTGAGTATTTGCACCTCTATCTATCCACCAAGTATGATTTGGCACCAAAACCAAATTAACTTCAGAACAAACAAGATTTAGAAGTTTACTCTTTTTTGATGAGTTAATTAATTAGTATATTTTGGACAATCCTTCTTCACATGATCAATCTTTTTGCAGAAGAAATAAGTAATAACCGAATCTTACTTCTGTTGCAATTTTGGTTGTGAAGTCCCTTTATTTACAACTCCTTTAGCTTTATAATTTTTTTTCCTTTTAGTGATAATATAATGAGAAGAAAAAGTTAAGTGAGCATTTTTTATTTTTTCTTGTTTCAATCTTTCTTCCTCTCACATACTGAGCAATGAACTCATTAAGAATCCATTTTTCATTTTGAGTATTATAACTTATCTTAAAATGACTGAATTGTACATAAAGAGAGATTAAGACTAGATTCATAAGAATATCAATAGACAATTCTAACTTTAATGCTCTTGGTCTTATAAAAAAATTAGACATTTCCATAATATACTATCTTATGTTTCATTTGCTTTTATACTACATTGAAATAAGTTTATTATGAATAGTATTTGTTTCGACCTTTTCAGAACATGCAAAAATGATCTGTTATTTGGCTTAGAAACTTAACATTTTCCACTATACATAATAGAGGTGCGCGGGGTCCTATGAACCAGTATATGGTTAATCCAGGAGAGGATATAGGACAAGCACAACAAGAGATTGAGAGATCGAAGATTGAGGAATAAGGGGTTGAAGGATGATGAGGAACTATTGGTGTGTGATGATGTAGCATCTGATAATGAGTGGTTTATAGATGATAAGATAGATTTGTCATTATCAGACCTGCAACTAGAGGATCTAAGTGTGAATGTCTTGAGGGGAGAAACAGATCAAGTGAGCACATCCACTAGTACCATATCACATACATTCACTAGTTCTGCAGCATAACAACCAAATAAAGGTATTTCACAACTTCTTATATGCTATTACATTATATATATATATATATATATATCAAGTGGGCAATTAACATGATAATGATCATTTTTATTGAACATGGTAGAGAAAAGTGAGTAACTTTGAAGATGATGAAGATATGACATTCATAGATACAATTGGAGAAGAAGATTCCCTTGAAGACTCATTTAGTGATGAGACATGATTTTATTTTATATATTATTTATTATTTGTACTTTGGGAGTTTTGATAGACTTATATTTTGTGGTTCTGTACTTTGAATTATACTATGCGATGCATATAATGCATCTATTTTATTGTTTTCCACTAATTTCACTTGTCATTTAGATATTTTTATTGTATGATAGACTCTTAATGTTATTTACCGGCTAAAACCCTTAAATTCTCATTTACGCAATTTTTCGTTCGTGAGGCTTACGCCTCACACCACCTCAAGGCTTACGTCTCACCTCACAGACGAAAAACGCCTCGAGGCTTATTTATGCAATTTTAAACCTTGTAAAATAAGTTATGCCATTACATGATTTATTTCATGTGGATTGAATTTATATAACAATCAATAAAACAAAGCTAACTAATATGACATATAATATTAATATGATCATAAACATTTTTTATGTATGGATAATATATGACTGACAATTTGTAAGAAGGCCTATAAAGAATATCAATAAGAAATTTCTATAATAAGGAAGCGTATATTCATACCCTAATAAATAAATATTACCTATCTTAATGTGCGGTACCATAGTCCAACACTAGATGAGGACAACTTGAAAATCATAAATAATTAAATTTATAAATTAATCACAACACTTGCAAACAATAATCTTTACTAACTAATTATTTATGACATAATTCATGAGAAAAAAAAGAAATTAAGCCGTAATCATATACTTATCCCTAAACTTATGGATTAGCACCAATTATTGTAACTTCTATTATAGTCAAAACATTTGCAAGTTGGCAATTAGACCATAACCTCTATCATTGTTCCTCATAATAGTAAGTGTTAAAGTTTGACTGTAATGTCAGCAACAAGTTAATAATAATTTCAATAACTTAAATCCTTGTTGACGAGGATGAAAACTAAGTAATTTCTTCCTACAATAATGGCCAAGAGGGATGATGGAGAGTTTTCATTTACTTTAATCCTTATGAATAAGAAAATGAAATTAAACATTGACCAGTAGGATGAGAAAAAATTTGAGAAGGAGAGGAGAAGAATTTGTTATTGCAGTTGATTGGGGAGGGGCCTATGATGCTACAACTGGAAAAATTTCAGAATCATAATTGTTTAAGGAAGTAATAAATACATTTTATAAATTCACAATATAACCTTTTATTCATAATAAAAGAAGTTAACAAGCACCGTATATAGTATATTTGAATCATGCTTGTTTAGAAAGTTAAATCAACAACTCATGTTATTAGACGTAGAGGCTAATCATATATGATATATCACATGAAAAATAAGTTATGACGATTATGAAGACTTCCATTCTAATCTATGATTACAAATCATAATTAATCCCAAGCATTAGCACCGAAAATAATTTAAAGTAGGAATTTTAAGTAAATTGCTAAATTGATACTTTTTATTATTTATAAAAATTTCATATAAAGTAATGCTTAGTTATTCAGATATAATTGAATGAAGCCCTAGTTACCCTAATTTAAGGTTTATCATCCTAAACTCTAACAAAGCATGAATCTTTAATCCATATTTAGTTAAGCCCTAGGAATCTTTTTTTTTTCATTTCATTATCAATTGTTATATTCTTAACAAAAATAATATATAATATCCTTTACCCATATTTTGATGGAAGAAGATGGAGGAAGAGGTAAACTTCAAAGAAAGAAGTCTTTAATTTGGTGCTAGCCGTTCTATTGAAGATTCACAGATGAATAAGAGAAATAAAAATGAAGAAAAGGAGAAATGATAGAAGATGACTCCAATCTTTCAAGCATCGGTGCTTACACAATCTCCAACGAAGAAATATTTCCTATTTTTGCTCTTATTACTGATGTGTTTTACCTGCTTGTGCTTATCATATCTTCCACATATCCCACAATCTCTATGATATCTCACTCGTTCCCTCTTAGACACTTATGTAGCCATCTCTAACCAAGGAATATAGGTGAACTGTTCCGAGAACCTAATATAAATCGGGGAGAGGTCTATGTTGTTAATCATATTTAGGTTGCTTCCTCCAAAATTATAATATGTTCCACCATCCCTCTTTGCTATCCATATGCAATAGGCTTGCTATCAGTTGAAACAATTCGGTTTAGGCTAGAACAAAGCAATATAATTCTTTTTCTTGGTTATTATATGTGATAGTTGTGAGGATGAAGGGTAGAACAACAATGATGATGGATATTGAATTGCAATCAGGAGTGAGGGGAACGGAGCAATGGCTTATTGCGGCTAGGATCGAGGAAGATGTGAAAATGAAGATGGGGTAGAGAGATACGATTGTTGCAATGACTAGGTGCAAAGAGAGTAAGAAATTATATGATCAAGGTCAAATTGGAAACCCTATGCAGTAAAATATAGAATGGCAAAAAACCAAAAAATTCTTCTGGAAATAATTCAGACCCTGAGGTAGTAATGGGCTGAGTTGACATCTGCTTCAGTTCGATAGTTTTTTTTGGGTTTAAAATAAAAATTGGGTACACCTCATTAGTTTAGCTATTTGAACTAGTTGGCTTGGTTTGGCCACCAGTTTGAAATGTTCTTTAGGTAGGCTGGATATTGCATGTACAATCTTTTGATCTATTGATATGGTCGATAAATTTCAATTGTATGTGGGGATTTAGTAGTAGAAAGAAAGTCGTATGGCCCGAAATGTGAATTTAATAGTAGACAAGCTACTAGAGTATTACTGGTCCTCTATCATCTTGACCAAAGCCAAGGGGTAGCTGGTGCAGAATCCTTTGGAGTAACACTTGTGCCACGTATTTTTTTCCAAAAATTTCCTCCATAACTCATCGACTATCTCCCAACAATTAAATACAGCTAATTACATTTGTTTCTTCAGTTGTTTTATTATATACAAATTTGTCTGCACTGTAATGTTTTGATTCTTTTCTTTTCTTCTATCCATTGAATGTTTGATTTCTCCATAAAAGCGGATAATGCATAATGAATTTATTCAATTTTAACTATTAGTGGGATAAAATTTTATCAACTTAGTTACTTTTTTCAATTTATATTTTATAGCAAATTTTAATGACAAGACACATGTATACTGACATGACTGATTTCTTTTACTTTGATGTATTTATTAGGCAGTTTAATGTGATACAATTGTGGTAAACATTCTTAAGGTTTTATGTCGTTAATGTTATCTTGTTGGAACCTTGTTACTCGAATATTTTGCGGAAAGTAAAAATTTAATTGGAATGCAAAATTCTTTCTGTTTGCTCATCCTATACAACCTTCACCAGATCAAAATAATAAAAGGATTGTTCTAGCTCTACAAAGTGGACTGAAGAGTGAGTTAACATGGGCTTTGAACACTCTATCACTGCTTTCATTTAAAGAGAAGGATGATCTTCGAAGAGATGCGATTCCTCTTGCTAAGATACAAGGGCTGCTAGATGCTCTTCTTCAAATTGTAGGTGCTGCTATTTTGTTTTGTTGTATATTTCCATTCATATCACTCATCCAAGAAACCAACCTACTTTTTCTAGAGCAATAAGCTCTGTTATTTGTCTTTTGTTCTGATTACTGAAGTAATTATTTCAAACTTTGTGGAATCTGGAGAACTTTTGGGTTTATGAATTATTGGTCTTTATTTTTCTTTGTTGTAGTTTTCCTATCTCATTGCATGTTTAGCTTCAATCCCATAGTAAATGTCCTTGTATTTGATGTTGTTTTGAGTGCATTCATTGTGTTTTAGTAAACCCCTAATAGTGGGGTATGGTTAACGATGATTATGTTTCATTAATGTCCGAATTCTGATAATATTTTATGAGAACACTAATTAATCAGACTATTAGTAACACATTTTTTTCAGCATCCCTGCTTTAATGAATATTATATTCTAAATTATTGATCTTGCTTATTTGATTTTGTCCAATTTTAGATAGATGACTGGCGTGACATAGCAATTCCTAGGGATTACAAAAGGTCGTCAAGGCTAAGATTACTTGGGGAAGGTTCCACAGTTACGGGGTTTGGAAATGAGTACGATGTGACAAATTCTGTTGATGTTCCTTCCCATCAAGGGTATGTTACTTTTATTCCCTTGTATTTTCTTTCCACCCATCTTTGAGAATAGCTCGTGTTCAAGAATATAATTTTTATTTGTTTGAAAATTTTGGGTCAAAATTTTTAGCTGTTTTCCATTTATTCATGTTTAAATTAATTGTTGTTTTTAATAGATAAATTTAAATAAATTAAACTGTTTTCTTTTCTGCGGGATTTCCCCTTTCATGTTAATTCATAGTATTATAAATAACTTAGTTGGGGAAAATTTTGTCCTTCGTTCTCCATATTCGAAACTCCAAAACAATTGTGCTTATTTTGTACTTTCTTATGGTTAATAGGTTATTCTAACAAAATTTTATTAATATTGCCATTTGTTATTCTTGTTTTCCCCAGTTTTATCTCACATTCATCTTATTATTTTCATTCTTGCTACATTCTCAAGTGATGGTTCAAATTGACATTGATGGAATGTATTTAGATATATGCATCATCATCTAGCTTTGTGTTGCCTCCATGTTGGTCAAAGGTTTGAAAAAGATGGCTAGCACTAACTCGGTACATGTTTGCAACAACAAATTTAATGAGCTTGGTGTGTAATTATGCACCTCTGACTTGGGCCACATATAATTATGCTTAGATCATCCATAGTTAAAACTTGGCCATAAATTATTCCCAAAATTTAGATCCATATAATATATGCTTTTAATTATCTTGAATACAAATAATAGACTAAACTATTTTGCAACATTGGATTGAAAGATGGCTTTGTATCGATATACCCTATTCGCAAGTGGTGCTTCACATTGACATATTTGAAGAATATTTAGATTGATACATCACCATATAGACCGACGTTCCCTCCATGGTGGTCAAATGTCCAAACAAGATTGCCACACCAACTCAATACATGTTTGCAACTACAAAATTTCACCTGGTTGGGGTATCAGTACTCATTATGCACCTCTTATTCAATCGAGCCAAATATAATGCATTGTTTAAATTGAATTGGGCCCTATTCCCCGGTAACCACTAATTAAGAAAGCCCACTTGATGGGCTGTACTCCAAGCATAAACGTACTACTCTGCTCCAATTCACCTCTAAGGGACACTTAGTTGCACATTACAAGGAAGCAAAGCTTGTATTCTCCTCTATAAATTTGAGAAGCCATGAAAGTTTTAAGGGATGAGATGAGAGCTTATAGGTGAAGAGGATGAATTACTGCCTAAATGATGTTGCGATATGAAATATCCTTCAAGGTATAACTTGCAAGTTTTAAGAGCGAGCTTCACATTTTTAGTGCCATGTTGAAGAATTGCTAAAATGCTAGTTTGGGCCACCTGTCCATGCCAACAAGCACTACCATGGGCCTACTTAAAGCACTACTAAGGGTGCGTTTGGGACGGCTACAGCAGTCGGTAAAGTAGGTTGTGAAGTTACTTTATAGAAAGCTGCTTTCTGAAGTTGCTGTACATAAAACAATATTTTTTGTTTGGGTACTATAACTGTAAAACTGCTTTGCTGCAGTTATATAAGAACAATTTACATTATTACCCTCATTATGCATAAATTTAAATAATATAAATTCAAACTAGAAAGACAATTCAATATGATATAAAATCCTCTTTGGCTCTAATGATCATAATTGCTTTGCTGTAGCTAATTTCGTGGAAAACAAAAGTTTCGTATATCATTTCCAGATATTCGAAATTGCTGTAAAACTGCTTATAGTGGAAATCAAAATCAGAGTAGTTTTAAATAATAGTAATGCATAAAACGCTATTTCAGCTATTGATCTTCAGTGCCATCGCAAATTTCAGTGGAAATTAAAATCATAAATTATTAACAATGACGAGCCTTCAAATGATGAACTATTTTAGCTATTGCTCTCTGAAGATGTGAGCTCAACTTTGCATGCCTGTATCAAATACCTGCATCGATAAAAAACAGCATAGGGGCACCAATCTAGAATACCGTGAAGAAAATCCAAAAATTATCAATCTGGAGACCTAAAACAGGATGTCAGGATCTTTTCTCCAACCCAACAAGATAGAACACCATTTGCATTAAACTCATCCCTTAAATCAAGTTTTTCCACTAATCTAGTAAAAAGGGTTAATAAAGAATCAATACCTTGGCCGAGATCGTGGGGTGCTCGTGGCTAGAGTCCTCGGGAACAACAGAGTAATCAGCGAGGACGACGACGTTAGGTTGGATCTCCTCCGAAACTCACTTCGTACCGCCCGCCGGCAAGTTTATCCAAACAGCTCCGTTCCAGGCATCCACGAGACGAATAGGAAGAAGAAGAGTAAGAAGAAGAAGAATCCATGCATCGCTACGGCGGAGCGCAGTTCGTGACATGACATCGCTGACGACGAGGGAGAAGCAGTCTCGCACATATGGGGGCATTTACGACATCTTTTCCTTTTAAAACCACGGGAAGCAGCCGACCGCGGGAGGCATTAAAAGGTTGCGGGAAGCAGCGGCGGGCCGCAAAAATCTGCTCAACTTGTTCTGCCGCAATACGTCAAACGGGCATTTAACAAATTTTTATAAAGCAACGCAGCCGTGAAGCCGTCCCAAACGAACCCTAAGACAAAATCCAAGACTTATGGAAAAGTTTTGCTTCACATTGTTAGTGACATGTAGAAGCATTTTGATAATTCTGAATAATATAATATAATTTTATTACATTTTCACCGGTTAAATATGTGTATAAGAATTTATGGTAAAATAAGTAGAAAGTAAGTAGGGAAAAAGACAGACTGAAAATGGGTTGAAAAATGCTATATTATGATTTGACATGATTAGATTGCAAAGTAATATGTACATAAATGATTAATATGATTAACTTATGCAAGAATGTTTGCTACTAGCCTGAATTTGATATGATGTCTAGATATGATATATTGATTGATTTCAGATATGTGATGTGGTAACCTCGTGTGATATCCTCAAAATTCACGTGGTCCACTGACGGGAGTCAGTGGATGAGAGTCATAAGAAGCTGGAGATTGATTGAGAGTTATAAGGAATTGTGGCGATTGATTCACGTGATTTAAGAGGAGTTATAAGGCGCACACTGATTGAGTCATAATGAGTGACTAATTGGGAGTTATAAGTGCAAGAGCAAGATACCATCTTCTGAATATCTGAATATTGTTATTAATACTGATATTGTATAGATATTAATATTACAGACACTAATCACTGTTACTGATTGCTATTACTGATTATTGTTATTATTACTGCGATTGATACTAAGAATACTGATATTGTTACATATATAGTTCTGTTACTGATACCCAATACTGTTATTGATACCGTGACTATAACTGACAATTTCATGTGAGTTGAATGGATGATAAGATTGAATGGAATTGATTGAGTGATAAAGATCGACTGACTAACTGATTGATTAGAATTTATGTTGGAGGAATGAAACAGAACTAACTGAGATATGATATGTTATAGATTGATTGTTGATATAAATAACCGACATATATACATTGATGCATATATTTTTTGCATGATTTACAACATACTGTTCTCTTTTACCTTGCATTGATTTTAGTTGTAAGATATTAGTTACTTAATGGGCCATGTGCTATTGCTAACCAAAATATCATCAATTATGAATGCTCGACTACCTATGACAAATTAAGGTACAAAGCCTAATCTCATTTGGATAGATTTAGAAATAAGGCTCATTCTCTAACCTCAATGGACATTTATTCTGACGAATCAACCAAGGCAATCTCATTGAAGTTTGATCTAGGGTTCAAAGGAAAATAATCCTTCAAAGAGCCACGAGGGATGTTTGCAATATAAGGTGCCTTAGTTATTGATCCTATCAAAATTAATAAATGATGAGGTTCATTTTTCAGCTACACCAATAAGCTTATTGTGTCAAAGTCCCTGTTTGCAACAACAACGATATCAATGCACTAAAAGAAGGGCCAAAATAAAGAAATGCATTAGCCTACTATAGGAGCCTATGCCGTGCTAATGTGATTAGGTTGGTCATTGTTTCAATAAAGACTGTTTACTTACAATTGAATGAATGTTCATAGATAACATATTCCTATAAGCAAGGATTGTTTAAGCGACTTAGCTCCAATTTGTGGTGTTACTTCTTGTATGAACGATGAGTCAAATGTAGTTAGGTGTCAACTGTGATATTGAGTTGTTAGTTTTAAGCCAACAGGTAAGATATGCCAAAGAGGACACACACGACATGGAGATTGTGATCAACTCGATCAATCCATTACTTAGTTTGATGATGTTCAAACGATGAGTCAAATATAGTTAGGGTGAGTGATCCTTTGCAAAGGAGGCGTTACCATATTAAACTTATATTAGAGATGTATGCTCTTGTGGGCAAACTATTAAGTTTGATCCAAAAAATGAAGTGCTCTGGAGTTGGTTACTATGATAACATGAGCTATATAACTCTGAAATAAACTAGCATTTATTTTCCTTTCATCAGGGGACTTCTCTTTAACTCATCCTTTCTGCCATTTCTCGGACCATTTCTTGGACTAAGCAATCTCCTCCCCTGATAATAACCCTAACTCCTCGAATAGGAGTCATACTAAATGAACCATGCATAACTCGAAAGGAGAAAATCAATTTGCTTCATAAAAATTTGATGTTGGATCTTGGATGATACTTCTAGAATACAATTATCTAATTGCCCTTAATGGTTATCTCTTCCATAGGGTTCTCCTTCTCAACAATAAATATGAAATAAAAAGGGTGATTTAGTGGATGACCTAGGAAAGGATATAGGGACAGAATGCATGAGCATGGGCTATTAGAGGTATGATGATCATCGTTTTTGTGGGGAAGCATATGAACCAATAAAAGAAGTTTGGTTCTACCGGCACCATTGATATGTACTGGGTTGACGCATTGGATTTATATTTTGATTGATTTGTCTGTGATAGACCTAGGTCTTCTTCACCCCCCCCCCGCCCCTTTCTATTTTAAAAATAAAAAAATAGGAAAATACAAAAAAGATCGGGCAAGTTAATTATTCAACAATTTAGTCTTCGACTCTTTTAGTTCCTAGGTCTATTTGATAAAGGTAATTATCCCACTTTTATGGTAATCTAAATTAATAAAGGGTAAATATAAGCATAAACACCCGCTACATTTATGATATTCTCATCTATAATTAATTAAAAGCAAGTAATATATCTCTAAATTTATTAACCTGAAAATTTTCATTTTTTGCCAAATGAGTGGAGTATGTTGATTCCTATTTTTAAGAACTAAGGCGATGAACAAGAGTGTGTGAATTATAGTTGAATTAAGTTAATGTGTCATACTTTAAAACTATGGGAGAGAGTTATTGAGCATAGGTTACGATGTGATACTAATGTTTGTCAAAATCAATTTGGATTCATGCCAAGTAGGTATACTATATAAGCATTGAAAGGTTTGATGGAGAAGTATAGAGAGAATAAGGAGGATATACATATTATATTTATTGATTTAAAGAAAGCTTGTGACAAAGTTCAAAGAGAAGTGCTTTGGAGAGTTCTAGGAAAAAAGCGGTTAATAATGATTATTTTCAAGTCATCAAGGATATGTATGCATGAGCTATTACTTGTGTTCAAATAGAAGGTGATTCGACTAATCATTTTTTTATTTCAGTTGGATTACATTAGGGATCAGCGTTAAGCTCATATCTTTTTGCTTTAGTCATAGATGTTGCAAGAGATTGTACAATGGTATATGCTTTTTGCTGATGATATTGTACTTGTTGATAAGATTAGAGAGGGTGTTGAAGATAAAGTTGAAATATGGAGGTCAATCCTATAGTCTAAAGGTTTTCTTTTGAGTATATCTAAAATCGAATACATGGAGTGTAATTTTAGAAGTAATAGATCTGATGTGGGGGGATTGTAACTTTGGGCGATCAAGTCATTTTTAAGAGTACACATTTTAGATATCTCAGGTTTATTGTCCAAAGTGATGGTGAAATAGATGGGAATATTATTAGTAGAATTCAAGTAGGATGGTTGAAGTGGAAGAATACATCTGGCATGTTGTTTGATAGAAAAGTACCCCTCAAATTTAAGAAAAAATTCTATAAGATGGTGGTGAGACCTGTAATGTTTTATGGAGTAGAATGTTAGCCATTAAAATAGAAGCATACAATTAAGTTAATTGTTGCAGAGATGAGGATGCTCAGGTGGATGAGCGGCTTTACTCTTAGAGATGGAATAAAAAACGAGCATATACATGAAAAGGTTGGAGTAGGTCCACTGGAACATAAGATTAGAGAGAGTTGCCCTAGATGTTTTGGTCACATAAAGCATCAGCCTTCTCATGACCCAATTAGGAGAGTAGATGTATTAGATTTGACCTATGTTAAGAGAGATAGAGGTAGAATTAAAAAGACTTGGTTAGAGAATATTAGAAATAACCTTTTTTTATTAGATTTAAATGAGAATTTAAATGAATCATGTAGCCAACCCCACGTAATGGAATAAAGGCTTGATGCTTTTGTTGTTGTATTCAAAATTCAAAATCATCTACATGCTGTCATATTATTAACCTTTGCTACTTGGAATGGTTTATAACCTTTACAAATTCTGATTTTTTTTTTCCCTTTTCATTTGGTTTCTCGCATAGATCTAATATTGATCATCTTCTAGTCATTATTCCGTTAGTCCCTGCATTCAAAATCTATCAATTTTATGTAGCACTTTTGCTCTTAGTTTTAAGCTTAGCCAAGTTTTTCTCAATTTTCATTGCAATTATGTTTAGTTATGAGCCAAATCCCCATTTAAATATAATAATTGATTTTATATACTTGTGGTACTTCGGCATTTCTTAATCTCGTCATTATTGGTTGATCATTTTTTGTTATCATTTCTATGATAATTACAAATTTAGACTTTTTTTTGTTTACTTGAAATGGTTATCTTATATAGCAACCCGGGGAATGTTTTGTCAAACATGGAGACCTCTGTTCGCAAAGCTTCAAAAAACCGGGTTTCAGACTGGTGGTTTGAGGAAGATGGCTTATTTAATCTTGATGATGAAGGACGCTCAGAAAAGCAACAATGTGCAGTTGCTGCTTCAAATATCATTCGTAACTTCTCATTCATGCCTGAAAATGAGACGATTATGGCTCAAAATAGGCATTGCTTGGAGACTCTATTCCAGTCTATTGAAGATCAATATATGCGTAAGCATTATTTCCTTCTCATTTAAGTGTTGTGAGCATGTTATAGGCTCATATGTTTAATCAACCATAAGAAATGCTGGGGCTATCCTTATGTAATATCTACATAAGGAAATGCATATTACCATTTTTATTGAAATTGCAAACAAAGCGGATTATGCTTTAATAACATTACTAGTAGAATTTATATATGCACTTTTTGTTTTTCTTACACTTTGTTGTGATGAATGAGTTTTATCCTCAAATTAATGAACTGATCTCTCTCCAACATGTTAACTTTCTCTATCTTTTTCGCTCGTATTTCCTTACGGTTTTGTTACGTTGTAGTGTAACATAATAGATGGGCACGGAATATGCATGTAAACTAGATTCTGTGTTGTTGTCTGTGCTGGAAATAATGTGATGCTGTGTCCAACTGACCAGAAGATGAAGAGCTCATAACCAATGCACTTGAGACATTGGTAAATTTGTCACCTCTGCTCGACCTTAGAATATTCAGCTCATCAAAGCCTTCTTATATTAAAATAACGTAAGCCAATTTCATCACAAAAATATCTTTATGTTTGTTTTTTTTTTCTGTTTTCTACTTATTTAATTTAAATTGAATCAAAACAGGGAGAAAGATGCAGTGCGTGCCATTCTGAGGATGTTGGAATCTTCAGTTAAGGCATGGCATTGTGCAGCTGCTGAACTTCTTGGGCGTCTAATAATCAATCCTGACAATGAGCCATTTCTTCTTCCTTCAGCTGCTCAGGTTAGTGGCTTTACTCAAATATGCTTCTCAGTTAATAACTTTAGCCTATCAGTGCTTTATCCGTTTCAAAGTAAACCTTAAACCACTTTATGGCGGGGTTTTAGGATTTCTAAACCTTCTTCTTCTTGAAGTTGAAGATTAGTGAGTGAAGTAGGCCTGACTGAGAGCTACAATGAGAGACGGTTGCTCGCACCTTTTTTTATTCATCGAGGAAAAGATCATTCAACCAAAGCAACATATTACTTTGAAAATTAACAATACTTTGTAGGTCATTAGGAGGAAAATAGTTCATGTACACAATTTCTCCAGAGCCTAAGGGTGAAGAAAAGGAATAAAATTTTCCAATGCAAGAATGGCAGAAAATTGCTTTGCATTCAATTATTCAATCTTCAATAATTTTGGATTCAATACATTATGCATATTCTGAAAAGAGACAACGTAAATTGGATAAAATGACAAATAAGTGTAAATTCGGCCAAATAAGGAAGAAATCAATGAAGGCAGAAAGAGGGATCATTTGATAATTTCTTCATCTATTTTGACTCATTGTGATTAGACTGTTGATAATTAAATTTATCAAATAATTTGGTTGAATGGTTAGCCAACATTGATGATGTATTAAGAAATCTCTTCTGGAGAGTTTTTAGTGGTGTAATCGTCAAGGACATTTGGTGCAAGTTTTGCAATTCTTCAGTAAGCAGTTATGAGTGATCTGATGGCGATCTATCTTTCCACTAAATCAACTAATGATGATCTACATATTTACCCAGCTGACTCTACCAAAATAATTGTATCACAAATATCTCTTGTAGAAGAATCATTTAACAATTACATTAAAAAAAAGAAAAAAGAAAAGATCTTTTAAAATTTCTTTAGGAATTATATCTTCTATATAAAATATTGCACTAATAAATGTATTAGTAGACAAATCAAGAACATAAGTATTATAACTAATTTATGGGTTGAAAAGGACTTGTAAGCCTTCGTAATAATTTCCTAAACGTTTTTTGTGAGAAGCATTCAAGTCTTACCCAAATCATGCTAAAACCCATATAACTTTTATTTTACTCTCGAGCACTTATTAAATTCACAGCTTCAGACTTTTTCTATTATTCAAATCCATGTATTTTTAAGTGCATCATGCATGCTATATGCATGTTTTCCAATTGATGCAAGGGAATTGAAAAATGCATGTAATGGTGAAGGTGCAAGATTTGTAAACTTTCTAGAGTTTAATGTGTTAAGTTTTATGTCTTTCCTATAGATTTGAATACAATGATATGTTACGAAAAATCAATTGAAGGAAGGTGCAGATCACAGCTCCTAGACTCTTACCTTCAAGTCATTTTACTACATTTCCTTGGTTAAGTCTAATAAGCCTTCTTAGGGCTTTTTAAGAATCCATTCATGAGTGAGATGAGCTAAGTATAAGTTCTCTAAGGTAAGACCGCCCAAGGTCCATTGTTTTAGACTAGTTCAATTCGTCGGGTTTACCTAATCTAGGGGTATGGTGAGCCATCTAGGCTTTATCTTCGGACACTTAAGCCTAGGCTTTGCCCAACCAAATTACTAAACTAATCGGGTCTTAGACTGACTAAGAGTTGATTATATGAACTAAACTACTATAATGAACGAATTAGTTTGAGTCTACCTTTGCCAAGCTAGGGTTAATCTAGGTTTACTAGACTAAGGTGAGTCTAAGTTTGACTAGACTAGATTGAGCTTGCGTATGTGAATTTAGATTTACCATATTAGGTCGAGCTTAGCTTTTGCTAGACTAGGGTTAATTAGGTAGGATTAGCAACATAGTCAATTAGAATTGAACTATCCTAAGATAAATAGCTTATGAATTTCTTTGAGCTATAAAAGGTGAAGTGAGTGTTGGGTTTACCAAACTAAGATTTTATTTGGGACAATAGCTTATGCTTTTAAAAGCTTCTTTTTCCACCATTAGTTTTAATATGCTTTTAAAAAATAGTTTTTCATAAATAAAATTTTAAAAAACTTGTGTAAAAGCTATCATCCAAACATACATTATTTTCTATTGACTTTTTTCCTAACAAAAAAGCAATCAAGAAAACTATCTCAAATGAAGCCTAAGAGTTAATATGTACTGCTAAACTTTGCCTAATAGGGAATCAATGGCTGACTTTGATCCTTTGATCAAGATCCTTCTCTATTGTTTCCTTGAGAAGGTTAGTGCTAGGTCTTGCTAATTAGGGAATGAAGTTAAAACTTCTAAGCACCTAGATTCTAGGTTCTAAAAGAATTGTGTGATGCACAACTTTTGACCTTAAGATTTAGTTAATTGATGGCCAGAATTTATGAGTTCTAGGAGTCCTAAGACCTCTCCTAAGTCAAATTGGAAATCAATAAATAGTCAACAAACAATGATGGCACTACATCTCTTATTTTTTTTACTTGTTTTACTGCACAAATCAATAAATAGTCAACAAAAAATGACTTTAGTGACCTTAGCACCTTAAATAAGAATATAAATTTTTATTTTTATCTGTGTATTAGTAAAATCAAAGTTATAGAGGCTTAGGAGATGGGAATTTCTTGGCTTACTAAACTTTTTAAAATTATTTTGAAGACTAAAAAGATACTATATGAGTAGAGAATGAGTTTGTTGATTCTTATTTTAAAGAATAAAGGTGATGCACAAGATTGTGCAAATTTTAGATGAATTAAGTTATGTGTCATACTTTAAAACTACGGGAGAGAGTTATGGAGCATAGGTTGCGGGGAGATACTAATGTTTCTCAAAATCAATTGGATTCATTCCGGGTAGGCCTACTATGGAAGCTATACATTTATTGAGAGGTTTGTTAGACCGGTCCACTGGACCGGTCCAGTCGGTCCACGCGGGACCGGCAGTTTGCAAAAACAGCGAGATCTCCGCCTCCTGCGGAGATCGGGCGGCCCGTCCGCTCAAACAGAGCATTTTAGGAAGGATTTTTTGAGGATTTCAGAGAGGAATTTGAATGTAGGGACTGTTTAGGGAATTCCTTTTGATTTGTATGCATTAAATAGATGTTTTTCCTAGGGTTTGGGCATCTTGAATTTGGCTGAAATTTGAGATCTCTTAGAATTAGGTTTTCTTTGGGCTCTTGGCATTGCCAGAGATTTGGGAGAGATCGATCCTCCTCTCGAATTGAGGATCAATTGTATCTTTTCTATTTTCTTTGATTTCTAGTGAAATACAAGCGAAATCTTGTGTTTTTCTCCTCGTTTCCCAATTTCCTGCTGCATTTTCCCTGTTTTTATGCTGTTTTGCTGCTGTGGACAGCAGTTACTGCTGAAATTATACTGATTTTGGCTAGGAACACTTGGGAATCCAAGTGTTTCCTATCAAGGTTTTATGGAGAAGTATAAAGAGAATAAGGAGGATCTACATATTATATTTATTGATTTAGAGAAAGCATATGATAAATTTCCAAGAGAAGTACTATCGAGAGTTCTAGAAAAGAAAGGGGTTTATAATGATTATATTCAAGTCATTAAGGATATGTATACAAAAGCTGCTACTTGTGTTCAAACACAAGGTGGTTTGAACAAGTATTTTCCTATTTCAGTTGGATTACATAAAGTGATAAAGGATCAGCCTTAAGCCCATGTCTTTTTTGCTTTAGTCATGGATATTCTCACTAGACATCTACAAGAGGTTGTACCTTAGTTTATGCTTTTTTACTTATGATATTGTTCATAAGACCAGAGAGGGAGTTGAAGATAAACTTGAATTATGGAGGTCAATCTTAGAGTCTAAAGATTCACTTCCATAATTAATTTCACACAACAAATTCAACATATAAACTTTTCATACACAATCAAAGGCCCAAATAAAGATCTTATCTTACACCCGTTATCCATGAAGGGAGGTGGAAGGAAGGAATACCCGGACGTGTGATGGGAGGCGGAATCCATGCGGAATTGCAGAATCGGGCGTTTGTGAGGTTCATGGCTTCGATCGGGCCCGAGGGAGGAGGAATCCATGCGGGTGTGAGGATTATGGCTTCACCTGCGAGGGATTGGGCATGAATAGGGTTTAGTTTCGGGGGGGGGGGGGGGGGGGGGGGGGGGGGGGTAGTTTTAGTTAATAAATAAATAACTAATAACTTAAAATTTATTATTATATTATTTATAAATAAAAATTATATAACCTAAATTCAAATTGCGCCCGAATGGCTCGTGCCAACTTAAACTTGCGCTCGGTGCCATGCAGCTGGCGTTGTACTTGCGCCGTGCGCTATGGCGCACTCCATTCTGCGCCATCAACTAATAACTTATATTATATCTTATTCAAAGAGGAATGGAGGAAATAAAGAATTTGATAAAGATATAGAAAAAGTGATGGATGCTTTTCTTATGAAAACTGTTTTGGTAAAGGTGCCACATTACTATCCCCTTTTATTAAACAATCAGGTTTTGAAAATTGGCATTTGTACTTAATAAATCATGTTCTGCCGTGCAAGTACTTCTGATCCCCTTACTTTTCTTTGGTCTATACTGTCGTGGGATCTGGTTCATTAAATCTGTAAAATCTGGCTATCGTTTTGTCCATCTACAATACTCCATTCTCACTTTATTGCCATGTAGCTAGATTAATGGATGCTATCGCTTGGTCTTGTCCCTTAACCATGTGACTACATGAGCATTTATACTTAAGTGCTGCTAAATCTTAGATAGTGAATGCTTGGTAAAAACATTCATTATTTCTATGAAATAATTTTTTAGGGTGTATGAAGCTACAAAGACTTCCATCTTATTTCTTCATTAAGGTTTCTAAGATTGTATTAAGTGTTCGTCTTTTTCATAAAGTTCAAGAACCTATAGTTATATGCCTTTGTACTTTATGGGAAATTTCGATTAAAGGCTTGGCCGTAACTAGATTTAGTTGGAATAGCTTAGCAAACATGATTCATTGGAACAATCGTTTTGCAATGTAATGTTACTTATTATAGAACTGAAGTAGCGATGAACCATTAAATTATATTCACAGTTTGCTTGCCTATCATTTTTAATTTGATAGGTCTGTAAAACAAATAAATTGAAGTAAACCTGGCATGTACATTTCCATTATTGCATGGTTCCATAGATTCACAGAACATTTGAGCGACTGAAAGTGATACCTAACCATATAACCCCAGCATGACAGAGTAACTTAATTTTGTTTTTCAGATTTGTAAGCGTTTGGTAGATCTCCTCAGTGTATCCGCAGTGGATGGACAAGCAGCTGCTGTTGGTGCACTCTACAATCTCGTGGAAGTGAACATAGATTGCAGGCTGAAGCTTGGCAGCGAGCGGTGGTATGGAACCTTCTAAGCCTATATATAGAATTTTTATTCTGTGCGGAGTCCGGAGCATCCGGAGACCAATAAAAACACATCACGTCATCCCAAAAATGTACCGTGCTCGGTACCGCTCCGAGCGCATAATCGGACGGAAGAACTGTCCGGTCTCCGCACATAATAATAGCTTCAATTTGTACAGCTCAAGTCGGATGAATTGAATTTGTATTTGTTCCAGGGCCATCGATCGACTCTTGAAGTTGGTGAAAAGTCCTCATCCAGTTCCAGAAGTTTGTAGGAAGGCTGCATTGGTACTGGAAAGTCTTGTTTCTGAACCACAGAATAGAGCACATCTTGCTTATCATGAGACTACTTTTGCAGAAATCCTCATGTCTGATGGAAAGTATTCTGACACCTTTGCGCGAATTTTGTATGAGTTGAACTCCAGGCCTAGCAGTAAAGTTGTTACAGCTCGCGGAGTTTGGGGAATGTGACAGTTCTCTGGCTTCACTAGTGGTGTATTAGGTTCGTCCTACATTTATTCCCAAACCAATTTTGATAACGTTCTAAATTCTGATCTTAGAGATTTTCATCTTGTTTTTAGGAGTTTCTTCTTCCAGCAATGGAGAAAGAAACTATTAAGTGGTTGATTGGTTATGTGTTTTATGCTACCATGAGTTGCAGCTATTATTTTTTAGTGTTTGATTCATTGCCAATGGTAAAATATTGGTGAATTACTTCAGATTCTTGGTGTTAAGTTCATCTTAAACTCTTTTATTCAGTTCCTTTGAATTAAATTCCTAGCATTCAAACGTGGCATTAAATTTCTGTGAAATCATTTTTACCTCAAAAGGTCATCAGGATTCTATGGAAGATCTTTTCAAGGAGAGATTATTACGTGCGGAGTCTGGATGGGAAGAACCGTCTGGTTTTGTGACTGAACAATAAAAGTGCAGTGTGAACAATCAAAGCATAGTAACTGTACATTTACTGTTCACAATCACAGAATCAGATTGTTCTTCCCATTCGGATTTTGCACATAATAATTTGTCCCTTTCAAGGGACCTACTAATTCATAGTGGAGCAATTGGTAGGAATGTTGAAGCACAAACAACAATAGAGATTTGGTACGAACGTTCTTTCAAAAGATGATCCCCTAAAGAAAAGCAATCATAAAAAACTAATTTCTGCTAGATCATGTCAACTAAGTAGTAATAATATCATGATTTAAGAAATTATAAAAATATTGATTGAAAAAAGATTTTTAGGAGAGAGCTATCGCTTTTGTGAGTGAATATTAGAATTCAACCTAATCTTGTTAATCTAAAAAAAAAATCCTAATCTTGTTCAACTTATTATGAAGATTTTGAAGTATTATTAGCAAGATAAAAATAATGAACACCATTGAAGATGAGAATCATTAGAGTTTTTGCTCATTGAAATATATGTTGAAGAAGCATTGTTCAAATATTTGTTTTGAATAATGTTTGTAGGTAAGAAGTTGGAGTGTGCATAAACAAATTCTCACATTCATTTTGAAAGAAAATTGAATCATTCAACTAATTCAATGCTGTTTTTTTTTTTTAATCTGATAAGATGAATGCAAAAAATAGTGATAGTTTGAATTTTTCTTTGATTGTCAAATAAGTATCAAACACTGTCGTTGTCAGGTCCCAAGTCTTGGATGAGAAAAGTGGAGGGTTGCGTTAGGTAGTCAGCAGCCAGCGTTAAACTTTTCGAACAATAATAACATGAATCATTTAAGAAAAAGAATGAGCATCTCATAACTTATAAAAATGGATATAATACAACCCAGATTGACTATTTTCTTATTAGAAAATTAAATCGTTTAGATTGCAAATATTGTAAAGTTATTCCGAGTGAAATTTTATGTACCCAACATCGATTATTAGTTTTGGACTTTAAGATAAAGGGGCATAAAATAAAAAATAAAGTAAAATAATTTTCTAGGATTAGATGGAGGCATTTAAAGAATATTAACAAAAATATTTTTGGGAATAAAATTTTAGATCTTAAGTTTTTGTCTGTGCATGAGGATGCTAATGTTATGTGGAAAAAAGTGGCTAGTGATATTAAGAATATTGCAAAAGATGTCATTGGAGTATCAAAGGGAAAAGCTCATAATAGTAAAAATAGTTGGTGGTGGAATCAAAATATGCAAAAAAGATTAAGAATAAGAAAATTTGTTATAAAAATTAGTTTTTTAAAAATTTTAAAAACTCTGATAATTGAGAAAGATATAAAGAGGCTTGTAAGGAATCTAAAAAAGTAATATGTGATGCAAATACCTTAGCTTTTA